>NC_058083.1:17500125-17800125 GCF_014858855.1 Bufo gargarizans | reverse complement strand
ACCCGAACTTCTTCACAGAAGTTCGGGTCTGGGATCGGTGTTCTGTAGATTGTATTATTTTCCCTTATAACATGGTTATAAGGGAAAATAATAGCATTCTGAATACAGAATGCATAGTACAATAGGGCTAGGGAGGGGCTAAAAATAAATAAATAAATAATTTAACTCACCTTAGTCCACTTGATCGCGCAGCCCGGCATCTCTTCTGTCTCCTTTGCTGAACAGGACCTGTGGTGAACATTCATTTCAGGAACAGGACCTGTGGTGACGTCACTCTGGTCATCACATGATCCATCACAAGATCCATCACCATGTTAAAAGATCTTGTGATGGAACATGTGATGACCGGAGTGACGTCACCACAGGTCCTGTTCAGCAAAGGAGATAGATGAGATGCCGGGCAGCGCGATCAAGTGGAGGTGAGTTAAAATTTTTATTTTATTTTTTTAACCCCTCCAGCGCTATTTTACTATACATTCTATATTCAGAATGCTATTATTTTCCCTTATAACCATGTTATAAGGGAAAATAATAATGATCGGGTCTCCATCCCGATCGTCTCCTAGCAACCGTGCGTGAAAATCGCACAGCATCCGCACTTGCTTGCGGATGCTTGCGATTTTCACGCAACCCCATTCACTTCTATGGGGCCTGCGTTGCGTGAAAAACGCACAAAGAGGAGCATGCTGCGATTTTCACGCAACGCACAAGTGATGCGTGAAAATCACCGCTCGTGTGCACAGCCCCATAGAAATGAATGGGTCGGTATTCAGTGCGGGTGCAATGCGTTCAACTCACGCATCGCATCTGCGCGGAATACTCGCCCGTGTGAAAGGGGCCTTACTCACAGTTGCAATACTCACACCTATGATCCTTATGGCTAGGGCAGTGAAGGTGCACCCATTCTTCCCTCGGGGCACACCCTCATGTTAGGGCTCCTGCCTGATGGTAGTTGGGGTGTTCTTGGTATTAACTTTTTGTATCGAGACAAGGCAGGGTGTGTAAGTGCAGTGGCCTGTGTATGATGCTGGAGTCGGTAACCAGGCCAGTTGTAGAAAATAAAAGTCTCTCTTTACTAAAGTGCAGAATGGGAGTTGTAGTGCATCCCACAGTATGAAAACACAGTTTCAATAATTCACTTTACAAATCTTCCCAGATAGTAATTCATGGAAAAAGGCCAGGATGAGGATAGTAGTACTTCTTCTCTATCAGCTTTAGGGCTCATGCATACAGCCGTTGCCTAGCCGTGCAACGGCCGTGTACACTCCGCATCACGGATGCGGACCTATTTACTTAAAATGGTCTGCAATTTGGAGCTGCGGTGTAGAACGGAGGCACAGAACCCCACGAAAGCACTACGGAGTGCTTCTGTGGTGTTTTTTGTCTGAGCCTCCACACCGCGGCCGTGTGCATGAGGCCTTAAACAGTAAATTCCTTACTGGCTGCTCAGACATGCAGATTCTGGACCTCCCAGGTTCTTTCTTTTCTCTCTTTCTGGAGCACTGTAAAGTAGTGATGGCTTCCTTGATGCAAATATTCTCAGAGACAGTAATTCCCTGAAACTTAGGCCTAGTTTCTTGAGGAGTGAGCATGTCATAACCTCTCACATCCTCAGCTAACTCTAGACTGAGTTAGGGACAGACCTAAGCCCACACCTAGCTTCCTGTAGGTGCTGATTCAGGATTGTTAACCCGACAGATCCATACAAGAACAGTTTGCAAGTACACTGTTCTAAGGGAATTGCATCTGCACAATTTGCTCATTTTGCTCCATGACCCTTTTTTAAGCCACACCTTTTTCTAAGCACTTTGACTATTGATTGGGTTGCGTCTTCAATCATGCCATATGTGATTCATAAGTGTAATATTTTATTATTAATAATTTCTATATAAGTATGAGATATTCACATTAGCACTTTGCGCTTTGTTTATTATTTATTCTTTGCACGTTTGCACTTTTTTCAGTGGCTGGATTACAGATGTGGGCTTATTCCCACATTCAATATGGCTGAGGTGGTTTTATCCTCATGTGTGGGCATGCGCAATGGAAGGGTTGGCTGTTTTGATTGGGTTGCGTCTTCAATCATGCTATATGTGATTGCTATATGTGATTCATAAGTTTAATATTTTATTATTAATAATTTCTATATCAGTATGAGATATTCACATTGTAGAGAGGTAGAACAAATATCTAAAACACATATTAAATCTGGAGTAAGGCATGTACACCAGTTTTTGGCTCAATTCTGATGCATTTAGCGTTATAAATGAATAAATAAATCTCTACCCTTTGCTCAGCACTTTGTATCAAAAGAGCTATAGAGGTGTGACCAATAGGGCTATAGAGGTGTGACCAATAGGGCTATAGAGGTGTGACCAAAAGGGCTATAGAAATTCTCACTTAGGAGAACAGTGCTTATGCCAGCATTAACAATAAGTGCAACATAAACCAAACTAACATAATCCAAAATATACCAGATCAAGGTATCCAAGGGACAGCGGCACCCCAACGTACGTTTCACCCAAGCTTCTTCCTGGAGGCGTATCTATCGCTCGGTCTAGCCCAATTTTATACCAACATCAACCAATGAAACCTTCCTTTTACTCATATGATGTGTAATTAATGTACACCTGAAATCTCCCACACATGGCATTGATCCATATTGGCACTCCATTTGTGTGTCTAATTTTTCCTTCCTTTTGACAGATCAGAAGAAAGGTCAAATAAATGATATCGGCCAGGCCTTAAGTCAAAATAGTGGACCAGTCATGAAGTGGGGAAGGTGGGAACAGCATGAGAAGTCCACAGAATGGACCTATGACATAGTGGTGAGGTGAAAGCAGCATGAGGAGACCACATAGTGGCCCAATGACAGGGTCTGGAGGTGGAAGCAGTATGAGGAGGCCACCGAGTGGCACAATTACAGGGTCTGGAGGTGAAGGCACCAGGGGCTTCGTTAGGTCAAAACATTCGGGGTTGGTAACAGCAGGCAGTGCAGCCGGCCCTCACTCACTGACGTCAGGTGTTCTGCTCCTCCCACTAAGCGGCACAGGCACGTGACGTCAGTGAGTGAGCACCGCCCGCACTGCCTGGAGGCTGGAGCTGACTAGCTGAGTAAAACTAGAGAGAGACTCTCTGACTGGGTAAGACTAGGTCACTATCACTATGAGCAAATTAAATTAAAGTTACTAGGATTACAGTTTAAAATAATGTACAGTAGTACACTCCTGTGAGTGGAGGGGAGGGGGATCTGTGGTGGATGGCACAGTTATGGGGAGGTCTGGGGTATCTGTGGATGGCACAGTTATGGGGAGGGAGGGGGATCTGTGGATGGCACAGTTATGGGGAGGGAGGGGGATCTGTGGATGGCACTGTTATGGGGATGGAGGGGGATCTGTGGATGGCACTGTTATGGGGAGGGGGGTCTGTGGATGGCACTGGTATGGGGAGGGGGATCTGTGGATGGCACTGGTATGGGAAGGGGGATCTGTGGATGACACTGTTATGGGGAGAGGGATCTGTGGATGGCACTGTTATGGGGAGGGGGATCTGTGGATGGCACTGTTATGGGAGGGGGATCTGTTGATAGCACTGTTATGGGGAGGGGGATCTATGGATGGAACTGTTATGGATGATCTGTGGGGTTGCCCCTTTTGGTGGCAATGAGGGAGTGGCTTAATGTGGTGGGGGCATGGCTTCATGGGATGGGGGCGTGGTTTCACGTGGGCTCGTGCCCCGGATGTCTTCAGACCCTAGCAACTCCCCTTGAAGGCAGTATGAGGAGGCCACCGAGTGGCACAATGACCGAGTCTGCAGGTGGCAGCAGCATGAGGAGACCACAGAGCGGCACAATGACAGAGTCTGGAGGTGGCAGCAGCATGAGGAGACCACAGAGCGGAACAATGACAGAGTCTGGAGGTGGCAGAAGCATGAGGAGACCACGGAGCGGCACAATGACACAGTCTGGAGGTGGCGGCAGCATAAGTAGGCCAAAAAGTGGCACAATGACAGAGTCTGTAGGTGGCGGCAGCAGCAGCATTAGGAGAAGGCCACCGAGTGACACAATGACATAGCCTGGAGGTGGTGGCAGCAGCAGCACCAGGAGTAGGCCACAGAGTGGCAGAATGGCAGAGTGTGGAGGTAGCAGCAGCAGCATGAGTAGGACACAGAGTGGCACAATGACAGAGTCTGTAGGTGGCATCAGCATGAGGAGACTGCAGAGCGGCACAATGACAGAGTCTGGAGGTGGCGGCAGCATCAGGAGGCCACAGAGTGGCAAGGTGACATACTGTGGAGGTAGGTGGCAATACCAGTACCCACTGAAGATGGTAGGTGAAAGAAGGAGCACTTGGCATCAGATGTGTGGCATCAGGCGGGTTGCAGCATCAGAATAGTAGCTGAGACAGGTAGCCAGAAGTAACCAGTCTCTTTTGTCAAATTGTTGGTGTGGCACCATGGGTGATCTAGTCTGATGCATCAGGCATTGGTGTGTGGAAATCCTGGCTGATCCACGCCTGATTCATCTTGATACAGTGTCCCACTATGTGCTATATGTGGGCACTTTAAACTCTTGCTAAATGTCATATCAAATGTATTGTGGTATCATGCTGTAAATCCTTTTAAAGGGCTGGCAGTGTCATTTACCTCTATTTGCCCCTAGTTGGTGCTGGCACCACTTATATGTATAGCTGGGGGGTGTCAAGTCAGTGTGTGCGTTGAGGATGAGAAAGAAGAGAGGAAGAAGTTAATGGAGGAGGTGGAAATTAGTTTGAAAATGTGAACTGAGAATATATTTTTCTGTTTGTACTGAAATAGGCCACTAAACGCTTTCAACACATATAACCGCTGCCGATGTGAACTGAGAATGTATTTTTCTGTTTGTACTGAAATAGGCTACTAAACACTTTCAACACATATAATCGCCACTGACGTGAACTGAGAAGGCATTTTTCTTTTTGTACTGAAATAGGCCACTAAACGCTTTCAACACATATAACCGCCACCGACGTGAACTGAGAATGCATTTTTCTTTTTGTACCGAAATAGGCCAATAAACGCTTTCAACACATATAACCGCCGCCGACTTGAACTGAGAATGCATTTTTCTTGTTGTACTGAAATACAAAATAACACATATAACCGCCGCACTGACTGACTGCTACCGCCGCTACTTCAGTGAACCCCTGCACCACTACTTCCTGGGTAGGTAGGTTGCTGCGAAGCAGGTGCTCTACCGGGGCACGTTTGGCTCCCGACCTCCTACTGCTGCAACCCTGCTGACACAACCATGCTTTCAACACATATAACCGCCGATGTGAACTGAGTATATATTTTTCTTTTTGTACTAAAATAGGCCAGTAAATGCTTTCAGCAGAAATAAATGCACCAGTGAAATGCATATATATATATATATTTCTTTTTTTTACTGTAATACGCCCCTATACGCTTTCAAAAGGAATAACTGCAGAAGTGAGCTGAGCATATATTTTTCTTGTTGATTAAGCCCAACACTCACCTAGGAACAACCGCCTTAAGCCACCTGGCCTCCCATCACAGAGCCCAGAGGCAGCAACGCTGTCAGAACGCACAAAGCCACCCTCCCGGCGCTCAACGTCCTGCCTCTTCTCCTTCTCCTCTCTCCTCTCATTTGTCCTCCACTCCACCTTCCACCGTGCCGTTGTCGCGTTCATCTGGCAGAAGGAAGGCTTCCATGGCCCAAATGTTCGAGTGTAAAAAGTTGATGACGTCAGATAACCCTCTTGCCCAACGGCTGACTGCTGGCTTGTCAGAACTACTAGCCCGCCAACTACTGCCATATAATCTGGTGGACTTGGAGGCCTTTAGAAAATTAGTGGCCATTGGCACACCACAATGGAAGGTCCCCGGAAGGAAATATGTCTCCCAGAAGGGCATCCCAGAGCTATATAGCCACGTTCAGCGGCAAGTGAATATATCTCTGGCACACAGTGTCGGTGCCAAGATACATCTGACCACAGACACGTGGTCTAGCAAACACAGGCAAAGAAGGTACATAACTTTTACTGCCCACTGGGTGAACCTTCTGACTGCTGTCAAACATTTAACCCTTGGATCCGGTGTGGATTTGATGTTACCACCACGGATTGCATGCAGGCCTGCCTCTTCTTCTCCTCCTCCTACTCCATCTTCCGTCTACTTTTCCACTGCTACCGCCTTTTCCGCTGCTCCCCCAAGCTCCCCAGAACCTATTCGACGTGCCAGGTGAGACGTTGCCATGCTTTGCTACAGCTGTTGTGCCTGGAAGCCAAGAGCCACATCGGTTCTGCAGTCGCAGGCCGATCAGTGGCTAACTACGCTCAATTTGACAGTTGGTAAAGTGGTGTGCGACAACGGTGCCAATCTGCTGAGCGCGCTGAAACAGGGCAAAATGACACACATCCTGAACTTAGTCGTGCAGCGATTTGTTGCCAAATACCCCGGGGTCCAGGACGTCTTGCTGCAGGCCAGGAAAATCTCTTGCCATTTTAGAAGATCTTACACGGCCATGACTCGCCTTGCTGACGTTCAGCGGCAACACCACATCCCCGTTAGATGTCTGATTTGTGACAGCCCGATGCGCTGGAATTCCACCTTGCATATGCTTGATAGGCTGCTCCAGCAGCAACGTGCCGTTAACGACTACTTGTACGAACTCTGCAGCAGGACAGGTTCTGGGGAGTTTGGTTTCTTTTCACCGCGCCAGTGGCTGCTCATGCATGATGCATGCAGACTTCTGCGGCCATTTGATGATATCACCAAACTGGTCAGTCACAGCCAGGGCTCCATCAGTGACATCGTACCTTACGCCTTCTTTCTGGAGCGTGCATTGCATCGTGTCATTGATCAAGCCATCGAGGAGCAGGAGCTGGAAGATGACGAAGTTGCAATGCTGAATGAATTCCCAGGGGGTGCTACTCCATCTGAGGCAAGTCAGCAGGAGTCTAAAGAGGAGTCAGAGGAGGATGGTGGCTGGGGGGAGGAGAAGCAAGAAGAGCAGGCTTTGATGGGGACGTTAAACTTTTCGGGGATCCCTGATGTTGTCCGTGGCTAGGGGGAGGAGACTGAGGACGACATTCTCCTGGGCAATGAGCAGGAGCCAGGGCACTCCACCGCTTCCAATTTAGTGCAAATGGGGGCCTTCATGCTCCAGTGTTTGAAGAGGGACCCCTGTATAAAAAGCATAAAGGGCAAGGACCAGTACTGAGTGGCAATTTACTTAGACCCCCAGTACAAACACAAAATGGCGGACATGTTACCAGCATCACAGATGGCAGGTAGAATGCAGCATTTCCAGGACTTTCTGCGAGAGATCCTGCATTCAGTTGTTGCTGGCGCTAGTGGAAGAATTTCCACCCACAGTGAAATCCTACCACGCCTGCAAGAAGAGGGCAGTTTGAAGATGTGTTATAAGATCATTCTTGCAGCCAACCCATCAACAGCCGCCCTCCAGATCCAGCCTCAGGGAACGCCTAGACCGACAGGTGTCCGACTACATCAGGTTAACGGCTGATGTGGACAATCTCAGAGACGCGAGGAACCCCTGGACTATTAGGCATGCAGGCTTGACCTGTGGACAGAGTTGGCACAATTTGTCATGGAACTCTTGGCTTGCCCCTCTCCCCCTGTCCGAAAGGACGTTCAGCGCAGCAAGGGGGATCGTGACCGATAAGCGCACTCACCTATTTCACGACAGTGTGGGCTACCTCACATTTCTAAAAATGAATGAGGCCTGGATCTCTGAGGAATTCAACACCTGTGACGACCACGTGTAATTGAATTTCCTCATGCCAGCCCACACATATCCGCCATGACCCAGAACAAAGAATGGTCCTTGTCTTATGTACAGTCATGTGAAAAAATTAGGACACCCTTTGAAAGCATGTGGTTTTTTGTAACATTTTTAATAAAAGCTTATTTCATCTCCATTTCAACAATACAGAGAGATTAAAGTAATCCGACTAAACAAAGAAAACTGAAGAAAAGTCTTTTCAAGATCTTCTGTAAATGTCATTCTACAAAAATGCCTATTCTAACTGAGGAAAAAGATAGGACACCCTTGCCCCTAATAGCGAGTGTTACCTCCTTTGGCTGAAATAACTGCAGTGAGACGGTTCTTGTAGCCATCTACCAGTCTTCGACATCGGTCTGAGGAAATTTTACCCCACTCCTCAATGCAGAACTTTTTCAGCTGTGAGATGTTTGAGGGGTTTCTTGCACGTACAGCCCTTTTCAAGTCACCCCACAGCATCTCAATGGGATTCAAATCTGGACTTTGACTTGGCCATTCCAGGACTCTCCATTTCTTCTTTTTCAGCCAATCTTTGGTTGATTTACTAGTATGTTTTGGGTCATTGTCATGTTGCATGGTCCAGTTCCGCTTCAGCTTTAATTTTCTAACTGATGGTCTCACATGTTCTTCAAGCACCTTCTGATACACGGTAGAATTCATCGTGGATTCTATGATGGTGAGCTGACCAGGTCCTGCTGCAGCAAAGCAGCCCCAAACCATGACACTTCCACCTCCATGCTTCACAGTTGGTATGAGGTTCTTTTCTTGGAATGCTGTGTTAGGTTTACGCCAAACATGTCCTCTGCTGTTGTGTCCAAATAATTCAATTTTGGACTCATCTGTCCAAAGAACATTATTCCAGAAGTCCTGGTCTTTGTCAACTTTATCAATGGGAAATGTCAGTCTGGCCTCGATGTTTCTCTTGGAAAGCAAAGGTTTCCTCCTTGCACACCTCCCATGCAAGTTAAACTTGTACAGTCTCTTTCTGATTGTAGAGGCATGTACTTCTACATCAACAGTAGCCAGAGCCTGCTGTAGTTCTCGAGATGACACTTTAGGGTTTTTGGAGACCTCTTTTAGCATCTTGCGGTCTGCTCTTGGGGTGAACTTGCTGGGGCGACCAGTCCTGGGCATGTTGGCAGTTGTTTTGAAAGCCCTCCACTTGTAGACTATCTTCCGGACAGTGGAATGGCTGATTTCAAAATCTTTTGAGATCTTTTTAAATCCCTTCCCAGACTCATAGGCTGCTACAATCTTTTTTCTGAAGTCCTCTGACAGCTCTTTTGCTCTCACCATGGTGCTCACTCTCACTTCAACAGTCAGGAGCACACCAAACTAAATGTCTGAGGTTTAAATAGGGCAAGCCTCATTCAACATGCAGAGTAACGATCTACTAATTATGTGCACCTGGTGTGATATACCTGTGTGAGATCTGAGCCAATTTAAGAGGGAATACATGTGAGGGTGTCCTATCTTTTTCCTCAGTTAGAATAGGCATTTTTGTAGAATGACATTTACAGAAGATCTTGAAAAGACTTTTCTTCAGTTTTCTTTGTTTAGTTGGATTACCTTAATCTCTCTGTATTGTTGAAACGGAGATGAAATAACCTTTTATTAAAAATGTTACAAAAAACCACATGCTTTCAAAGGGTGTCCTAATTTTTTCACATGACTGTATATACAGTGACATAAAAGGCCTTTTCTCAGTTTTATGTCAGGTGAATGCCTATTTTTGGGGGCCTGTACTCCAGTGGCCTACAGTAACATTTTTATTCAGTGACCGCCTAATGTACTTCCAGACACATCATCACAAGTTCTTTTCTGTGAGGTGAATGCCTAATTTTTGGGGCCTGTACTGGCCTATTGTAAAATTTTTATCCAGTGACCGCCTAATGTACCTCTAGCCACATAATTACAAGTTATTTTCTGTCAGGTGAATGCCTAATTTTGGGGCCTGTAATCCCATGGCCTAAAATAAAAAATTTCTATGCTCCAGCAGGGCACATTTTTGACAATTTCCCTATAAGAAGCATAAAAATGGCCCCTGATTAAAATACATATTTTTTGTGGGAATTTTTGTCAATAATCACCCTCTGGTATGTCACTGTCCATGTTGTGGGACTATTTGTGCACTTCTAGTAAGTATTTGGTGGCTGCAAATATGACCTGAAGGTTTTTCTGGTTCGTCTGCCATTAAAGTCAATAGGGCCCGCTGCGAACTTGCGGTTCGCGAACATTTGATCGCAAACACGCGTTAGCGTTCGCGAACCGTTCCGGCCAATGTTCGTCCATCACTATTGTCCACTTTGGGATTATTGACCAAAATATTCTTACAGCCTAGCCATACTAACACTCCCACCATTCAGTGAGGGTCTGAAATGTCCTAGTGTTATTTGGGGCACTATAGTTGTGGATGATTAATTCATTTCATCATTTCATAGAAGAAGAATTTCCACCCACAGCGAAACAGGTGCGGGTACCAATCCTACCGTGCCTGCAAGAAGAGGGCAGTTTGAAGATGTGTTGGTCACTTCAGATATGAGATCATTCTTGCAGCCAACCCATCAACAGCTGCCCTCCGGATCCAGCCTCAGGAAATGCCTAGACCATTCAGTGAGGATCTGAAATGTCCTCGTTTTATTTGGGGCACTATAGTTGTGGATGATTCATTCATTTCATACCTAATTTCATTCTATTTCATTTCTGGATTGAATTCTTCTTCTAGCTAATGTTCTGTGATTTATACCCTTGTGGAAAGTAACAGACGAAGCTGCAGTTTCAGAAGCAACAGAAAATTATATTACATTACAAACATTATAATAATCTCGTCATTTAAAGCTTATAATTAATTTGTTCACTTTGGGTGTTCCCAAGCATTTCGCAACAAGAACTGTTCAGTTCAATGTGTGTTACATTTCAATTATTTCCTAATGTGGCACCTAGAAATGATAAAACAGAAGGGTGTGTGCAGTGAGGATGCGTGACATCACTTTATAGCCGGTGCAGTCTACATCACGTACAATGTCAGTGTACCTACCAGCCCTGATACCTGGGAGGTCCTCAATTATATTTTATAGGACATGCGCTGAATCAATACACCCAAACTGCCTGCTGGCAATCTAAGCTTATGAATGGCAGATACAAGGTCGGGCTCTTTCAACTTCGTTCTCATACACAGCAATGCTTTCCATTATATAACTGTGCAGCCATAACTACAGGTGTACAGCACAGATATAGATCTGCTTGGATCTTTCTGTAACCCTCATAGCCTCGACTGTAAAGAGGAATGCACATATCCAGCCAGCTCTTATTTAGGATCTGGCTAGATGCAGGATATGGATGGGCAACCTTGGTTAAAGGGGTTCTGTGGGAATTATTCAAAATGGCCACCAGAAACCTGTCCTAGAATGTAAGCAGGACTGGTTGCGACCAGTTGCAGAGCTGTCTAGGGGGGTGGACCCCACTACAAACAACTCTCTTGCATATATTACATATTGGGGAGTTTTCCAGTTGGGCTGCTCAGTCATGATGGTTTATCGTAGGCAGAATGGCATTATTACCATCTATTGTAGTATGCAGTGAAGCCTTGACCTCTCATACTCTCCCCCCCCCCCCCCAGTCAACTCTGCAAGTGGAGGGAACTAGTCCTTCTCGCTTTCTAGGAAAGGTTGCTGGTGGACATTTTAAGTCATTCCCTGAGAACCCCTTTAATGACAGAGCAATTGAATTTATCCATGTATGAAACTGTTTCAGTCTTTTTAGCTCTCATCAGTGCATAATAAACAATTTTCTGTCATGTAGGGAAGTACCATAATGGGAAAGTGTGTACAGATAAGCTAAACAGGTGATCCAAAGAACCCTAGAAAAAACAATCTCTATATGCAGTTTGAAAAATATATGCCCAGGTAATTGTCTCTGGTAACAGGACAGAATACTCTGCAGGTAGTTGTCTCTGGTTACAGGACAGAATACTCTGCAGGTCGTTGTCTCTGGTACCAGGACAGAATACTCTGCAGGTAATTGTCTCTGGTAACAGGACAGAATACTCTGCAGGTAGTTGTCTCTGGTAACAGGACAGAATACTCTGCAGGTAGTTGTCTCCGGTTACAGGACAGAATACTCTGCAGGTAGTTGTCTCTGGTTACAGGACAGAATACTCTGCAGGTAGTTGTCTCTGGTTACAGGACAGAATACTCTGCAGGTAGTTGTCTCTGGTAACAGGACAGAATAATCTGCAGGTAGTTGTCTCTGGTAACAGGACAGAATACTCTGCAGGTAGTTGTCTCTGGTTACAGGACAGAATACTCTGCAGGTAGTTGTCTCTGGTAACAGGACAGAATAATCTGCAGGTAGTTGTCTCTGGTTACAGGACAGAATACTCTGCAGGTAGTTGTCTCTGGTTACAGGACAGAATACTCTGCAGGTAGTTGTCTCTGGTAACAGGACAGAATAATCTGCAGGTAGTTGTCTCTGGTAACAGGACAGAATACTCTGCAGGTAGTTGTCTCTGGTAACAGGACAGAATACTCTGCAGGTAGTTGTCTCTGGTTACAGGACAGAATATTCTGCGGGTAATTGTTTCTGGTAACAGGACAGAATACTCTGCAGGTAGTTGTCTCTAGTAACAGGACAGAATACTCTGCAGGTAGTTGTCTCTGGTAACAGAACAGAATACTCTGCGGGTAATTGTTTCTGGTAACAGGACAGAATACTCTGCAGGTAGTTGTCTCTGGTAACAGAACAGAATACTCTGCGGGTAATTGTTTCTGGTAACAGGACAGAATACTCTGCAGGTAGTTGTCTCTGGTAACAGGACAGAATACTCTGCAGGTAGTTGTCTCTGGTAACAGGACAGAATACTCTGCAGGTAGTTGTCTCTGGTAACAGGACAGAATACTCTGCAGGTAGTTGTCTCTGGTAACAGGATAGAATACTTTGCAGGTAGTTGTCTCTGGTAACAGGACAGAATACTCTGCAGGTAGTTGTCTCTGGTAACAGGACAGAATACTTTGCAGGTAGTTGTCTCTGGTAACAGGACAGAATACTCTGCAGGTAGTTGTCTCCGGTTACAGGACAGAATACTCTGCAGGTAGTTGTCTCTGGTAACAGAACAGAATACTCTGCGGGTAATTGTTTCTGGTAACAGGACAGAATACTCTGCAGGTAGTTGTCTCTGGTAACAGGACAGAATACTCTGCAGGTAGTTGTCTCTGGTAACAGGACAGAATACTCTGCAGGTAGTTGTCTCTGGTAACAGGACAGAATACTCTGGAATACTCTGCAGGTAGTTGTTTCTGGTAACAGGACAGAATACTCTGCAGGTAGTTGTCTCTGGGTATAGGACAGAATACTCTGCAGGTAGTTGTCTCTGGTTACAGTACAGAATACTTTGCGGGTAATTGTCTCTGGTAACAGGACAGAATACTCTGCAGGTAGTTGTCTCTGGTTACTGGACAGAATACTCTGCAGGTAGTTGTCTCTGGTAACAGGACAGAATACTCTGCAGGTAGTTGTCTCTGGTAATAGGACAGAATACTCTGCAGGTAGTTGTCTCTGGTAATAGGACAGAATACTCTGCAGGTAGTTGTCTCTGGTAACAGGACAGAATACTCTGGAATACTCTGCAGGTAGTTGTTTCTGGTAACAGGACAGAATACTCTGTAGGTAGTTGTCTCTGGTAATAGGACAGAATACTCTGCAGGTAGTTGTCTCTGGTAATAGGACAGAATACTCTGCAGGTAGTTGTCTCTGGTAACAGGACAGAATACTCTGCAGGTAGTTGTCTCTGGTAACAGGACAGAATACTCTGGAATACTCTGCAGGTAGTTGTTTCTGGTAACAGGACAGAATACTCTGCAGGTAGTTGTCTCTGGGTATAGGACAGAATACTCTGCAGGTAGTTGTCTCTGGTTACAGTACAGAATACTCTGCGGGTAATTGTCTCTGGTAACAGGACAGAATACTCTGCAGGTAGTTGTCTCTGGTTACAGGACAGAATACTCTGCAGGTAGTTGTCTCTGGTAACAGGACAGAATACTCTGCAGGTAGTTGTCTCTGGTAATAGGACAGAATACTCTGCAGGTAGTTGTCTCTGGTAATAGGACAGAATACTCTGCAGGTAGTTGTCTCTGGTTACAGGACAGAATACTCTGCAGGTAGTTGTCTCTGGTTACAGGACAGAATACTCTGCAGGTAGTTGTCTCTGGTTACAGGACAGAATACTCTGCAGGTAGTTGTCTCTGGTAACAGGACAGAATACTTTGCAGGTAGTTGTCTCTGGTTACAGGACAGAATACTCTGCAGGTAGTTGTCTCTGGTTACAGGACAGAATACTCTGCAGGTAGTTGTCTCTGGTAACAGGATAGAATACTCTGCAGGTAGTTGTCTCTGGTAACAGGATAGTATAATCCTTGGGTGGTTACCACTGGTGACAGGACTATATCTTGTCTTTCAGAGCAGGTCCATGGTGTAGGCCATGATCAAGTCAGATCTCAGCAGGGAGCAAGTGAGTGTGTGGTTTTCTCTTTTGTACAGCATTTTCCTGGCTAAATTGAAAATAAGGGTTAAAGTTGGACAACCTCTTTAAGCATTCATTGCATATCCACAGGAAAGTAGAAATCCCTGGTTGGGGGATGAGACATTTAGTATTAAAAGCAGGCCAGCCTTGAGCCAGTGTGTTGCCGCTGGGGTGGTTAGGTGGCATACTCAATTAAGCTTTGTGCTAAGGCCTAGGTTATGATGGGATAACGGCCAAGCTGTAGTAATTAAAATATTTATAATGGGTTGTCTCAGTCAAACTGTATCTATATGTAATACTTTATAATGCCTCTTATACTTGTTTATTATTGTGATGTATGGACTGTAATGCTGTGTTTTGTTAATAAAAACAGCTTCTGTAGCTATTAAATTCCAGTCGCAGCCAGTCTGTGTGTCTTTATTATAATATGGGGTATTAATGGTGGCGACTAAACCCCTCTTCCCATTGTCATTTCCTCCACAGTCCATAGAAACTTCTAGTCAGGCCGGACGGGGAGCGCAGCGGTAGGGGAGGCCGCTCATGAAGGGGCTTGGCAGTGAAGGGACAGGTGAGTGAAGGGTTAAGAGGTGGAGGCGGGGAGAAGTGAAGGGGCGCGAGTTTCTAGGGGAGCGGGGGAGGCGGCCAGCGGTGACTAGGAAGGAGGAGGCGGGAGCAGGAGCATTGCGGCCAGGACAGGAAAACGCCCACCCTCCCGTCCCTTGGTGAATGTGGTATTTGGGGAAGTTTTTTGGGGTCCTTTGTTTTGTCGCGGCAGTCGTGGAGGCGGGGGAGGTCCTTGAAGTGGAAGAATATGGTGGTACCTGAGGATGGGAGGGCCCCGCGGGAGGGGCTGGACTCTCATTGAGGAGCTGGTAGTAGCTAACTACGCGTCCATCAGTTGCTGCCTCCGAGCTGGGTTCAACGGCTGGGGGTAAGATGGAGACGCAGGTGTTCCAGTGTTTATGAGCTTATTGGGGCTTCTAGGACCTCCCTCGTCATTGGTTAATTTAAGTTAATTATGGTATGTATTTATTCGATAAACGGCTGCTGTGGCCGATTAAAATCCAAGCAGTAGTGTTGTGTATTTATTTCTATGGGATAGGTGGAGGTGGGGGATAAAGAAAGGATATGCTTGGAGAACCAAACAAATAGCCAATGCCCTCTTCATGTTTCTCCTGTGCAACTGTCCGTACATTCAAACAAAAACTTTTTCGCTAAATTGCATCTGTTGATGAAAGAGATGGCTGTATGCCCACTGACTGGACAATGCTTAGTTATGGAAGTTCCTTGGCTCCTATAGGCCACATTCACATCTCCGGCAGCAGATCTGGCAGTCTGACGTATTTCGCCAGATCCAGCATTGCAGGATTCTCGAATTCACCTGTAATGGGGTCTGGCATGATCCGCCTGCTTTCCGGCGTAAATGTTGGGTTTCGGCTAGACAAAAATCGTTGCTGCAGGCATTTGTGCCGGATCAGGCAGCCAGGTCAGCTTGTCACAGATGTGAACGTAGCCTTATCATATAGTATTTTTGCTTTTTTTGTGTTTTTCAGTTAAGTTCTCAACCAGATGAACTTTGGAAACAGCAGTTTTTGAGCTGTAAAGTCCTAGCCATTGTACGGGACCACTGCTGGTGCCTTCTAATGGGGTATTCCTCCAATTAAGAACATATTTCAAAAGATCATTGCCATCTCATTTACCTTTTCTTATGAGTGTTTTTGCTATTGTTAAAGCAGTTTCAGCTTTACCGTTGGAATGACGGTGATATGGGGATGTAATATGTTGAAATTCCCACTCTTTAGAGAATTATGCAACTCTGAGCTGACAAACTGTGGTCCGTTATCTGTAATGACAGAATCAGGGATTCCATGTCTACTGAAGTGTGCTTTGCAGTATTCTATAATGGTTTTACAGGTGGTGTCAGCAACTAAATTAATCTCCCAGAAATCGGAATAATAATCAACAATTATTAAATCATCTTGTCCTGGCAAAGAAAATAAGTCCATGCCTAGTTTGCTCCAGGGTAGAGTGGGCAATTTGTGAGTCATCAGTGTTTCGTTTGTTTGCATATAAACTTATTGCAAGTATTACAGTTCTTTATTGCTTCTATTATCTCTGGGCCCATGTGTGGCCCAAAAAAATGACATCCTTGACTTTGGGAAGGCATTTGTCTTTTCCTAAGTGGCTAAAATAAGTCGTTGCTATCATTTCTGGGTGCATCTTTTTGCTATGATGACCCCCTTGTCCTTTATACAGAATTCCATTTTGTATTCTTATCTCAAAAGCCCCAGTAGTTCTTTCTGGTCTGGCCGTCCTGTAAGAGCAGTTATTACTTTTTAATGCTTGCAAGACTTCATCTTGTTCCTTTTGAGGGCCCAGGCAACTGTCTGTTGGCCATAAGTGTACAGCATGGCCAACTTCATCTTGTTCAGTGAACGTTTAAATTACTTGCAGATGCAAATCAGACACTCTTAGATATTCAGTAAAGTTTATCTGTTCCAGTTCCTTAGAAAATGCATCTTCTTGCATCGAGAAAACTTCAGAATCAGGAATGACCTAGTTTATTGTTTAGTACTCGCGTGGCCTGACCTTGGACTGTATTTAGACTATACCTTTTGCCTAATCCTTGGTCCTTTGCACCAGGGTCTCTGACCCCAGTGGGTCAGCAGCCAACTACACCAAGACTACTCCCAAAGGTAGCAGCCTGGTTGGCTCACTACAGCAAAGTCCATATTGCCAAACAGGGGTTAAAGGGTGAATACTAGGAAACTTCCACGACAACGCCCCTAGGTTTAGCCCAAAGTCAAACTGTTTAGTTGGCATAGTGGGTCCACACCCATGATCCGTTATACTCAGCTTCGTTTTTATTGAATTTAAGGTTAAGCTCTTGCTCTAAGAGTCCAATCAGATATTTGTCGTGATCCTTTGTGGCTTCATCTGTAATGTCACCTCAGCTATAACACCAGTAAATCATCTGCAATAACTTCTACTCCAGGCAGACCTTCTACTGTTTCACATTGCCTTTGTTGATATTCCTCTGGTGTGGCGGTAATACTACTAGGCATGCGTAGCCATTGATAATGCCCAAAGGAAGTCCAGAATGTAGTGAGATAACAACTTTTAGTGTTCAGTTTTACATGCCAGAAGCCACCCTTGGCATTCAAGACAAAAATACTTTGCTAAACTTGGCAGGACTTCTGGTGGGCATTTCAGTGCTATAGTTAAATCTTTGGGATCTATGCATATTCGTAGCTTGTCTGGTTTCTTAACAGCAACCATGGTATTTATCCATGCTGTAGGTTCTGTGATATTTTATTTATTACTCCCAGCTTCTCTAATCTCTCTATTTCAACATTTAACTCTACATTGAGAGAATCCAGCACTTTATGTGGTTGGTGTTGTGCAGGAGGTATTGTTTATTTTATTTTTTGGCGATACTGTCCAGGTAGACACCCTAGTACTTGGAAAATGTCTCTATATTCAATTGTCATCATGTCATAAGATAAGGATGAATCTGTAATCGTAGATGTTCTACATTCTGTGTTAGCAGCCCCGTTTTTTGACATGCATCTGCTGAGAGAAGTGGCGTGTGTTTAAATTTGACAACTTTGAATTGCTGTGGATGAGTTCTATTATTATTATTACCTTTTATTAAAGTGCCTTTCATTCCATTGCGCTGTTCATATGAAAAGGGGTGTACATACATAATACTGATAATTGAACTAAGCATGAACAAGACAAGTTACAAACTGGTACAGAAGGAGAGATGGCCCTGCCCGCGAGGGCTTACAATCTACAAGAGTTCTATCTTTGTATGTACAATTTAGATTACATTGACAATTACATAGTTAATACGGTTTAAAAAAGACATAAGTCTATCAAGTTCAACCAAGAGTATGTATCATATATGTATTATTGTGCCATTTTAATCTGACATTGGGCTTTAATGTTGGCTTTCCCTCTTTAACAATTTTGCAGTAGTCTTTGTATGTCATAAGGTTGTCTAGTGCAGTGATGGCTAACCTTCAGCAGTCCAGCTGTGGTGAAACTTCGACTTCTAGCGTGCTCCATTCATTACTATGGAGCATTTGAAAGCAGCTAAGCAAGTGTGCATCTTGGGAATTGTAGTTTTACCACAGCTAGAGTGCCGGAGGTTAGCTATCACAGGTCTAGTGGAGCAAACTGATGTGCTCCTACTTGATGAATAATTGTGAAAACTGATTTTTCCGGTTTAGTGCTCTAATTAAGATGAACAGGGTACGAGTCTTGCAGGTATGATAATTTTTAAAGGCCAACAAAAATGGAAGCAATTATGTTACATAGCAATGATATTTCCATAGCACTTTACATATATTAGCATCAAGCCCCAATAGGGCTCACAATCTAAGTTTCCTATTAGTATGTGGGAGGAAACCCATGAAGCCAGAGGGAGAACATGCAAATTCCATGTAGATATTGTGCATGGTCGCATTCAAACCTAGGTACAGCTCTGCAAGGCACAAGTGCTAACCACTGTGCCATCATGCTGCCTACAAGAGTGTCTGAAGAAACTATACAAGGGTTTCTGAAGAAACAGATACACACATATATATATATATATATATATATATATATTATATATATATATAGAACTAGATGCATAGTCTAATAAATGGACATTTGAAAGGCAACAGAATATCGAAAAATCTTGAGAATGAGTTCTAAATTTTCTTACAGATAAGCAGTGTGAACGTTTTATGGTCCCTAAATTGAAGATATCTCAGAGACCAGGTGCCCCCACTACGTCTATAGATATTCCAAATCTGAGAAATTTTCTGATCAGGAGTTAATTCTCAATTACCATACAAGAAGAAACTTATCCCTGTAATGTAAGAGGACGTAAAACCTGCTCCCATGTAATGACAACAGACAAGATCTAAATTCCCAACACACAGCAGGACTATAGGACTCCTGGGACTTTCACGTGTTCTACATCCAATGTTATGTACCTGATTCTGTGCACTAAATGTTGGGGGTCTCTATATGGGAGAAACTGGGCAGAAACTTAAAACAAGGATGAGGTCCCATCGCCACACAATTAAAGAGAAAAGATACATTTTCCTGTAGCACGGGACACCATGAAAAAGACATGAAAGTTGTCATATTACAAGGCAATTTCAAATCTCAAAGAGCCAGAAGAATTTGGCAATACAAATATATGACATTGCGTGACACATTAAATACTGGACTGAATTTGTCCCAGGGATTTATGACACTCTACAAGATCTAAAGGGTCTGCTGTAGAGGTAGTGGGGGCACCAGGTTTCTGAGATAACACCAATTCAGAGACCATAAAACTTTCACACTGCTTATCTGTAAAGATAATTAAGGACTCTTATTCTCAGGATTTTTGATATTCTGTTGTTTTTCAAAAGTCCATTCATTAGACTATGTCTCTGCTTCTTTTGTATATATTTATATATTGCTGTTTCTTCAGACACCTTGCCTGATGAAGAGACTGAAGTTGTCTTGAAAGCTTTCTATGTAACCTCATTGCTTCTATTTTTGTTGGCCATTAAAAGGTATCAGACCTGCAATGCTCTTATTTTGTTTCTCTTAATTGGGGCACTAATCTAGCTACTGGCTTTATTATAGCAACAGATTATTTGACCGATTTTTGTCTAATCAGACCACTAGTTGGCATGTATAACAAAAGATCTGTATGTAAATGGCCATCTGACCAATGATTGGTCAGAAAATCTGTCAGATAATCTGCTGGTGTAATTCAGCCCTTAGGCTACTTTCACATCTGTGCTCCTTATTTACGTTCTTCTGCTCCATTATAGGAGCAGAAGAACAAAAGTTAAGGAACTGCCGGATTTGGCGCATAACTGAAGCAAAAGGAGGCTAACAGATCCCATTGACTAAAATGGGATATGTTAAGTTTCCCTTCATGAGAAGTTCTCTGCTATTTTTAACTAATTCTGTGATGGACGACGCAGATGTAAAAGCAGCCTTACATGGTACCACACTTTACTGATTCTTCCGAGCTGCTGCTCTTGATCTGTACAGCCATTTGTATGTTGGCACTTGATTTCTGCCCGCATACTTTAGAAAAACTTACTACAAGTTTCTCCATATGCAGGACAGTGGTCTCTGCTTCAGGGGTGGTTGTTACTTGTACAGTATCTAGAGTACATCTGATATTGTCAGCAGACTACGTTTATGTTTTCAACTTGCTTTCTTTCGCGAGTTGTTTTTGGTGTGTTTTTGCAGCATAATTTACGGCTTCAGTTTCCCTTTTACTATGTTGCATTGATTGTATTTGCTTTTCTGTAAGTTCGTGGCTTCTGCATGTCAGTGACTCTCTGTATCTTTGCAGGTTAAGGTCTGGTACTGTGAGCATTTTCTTTTTAACATTAATGACTTTTGATCCCCAAACTTTTCTGCCTCTTGATAAGTTCATCATGTAATAAGCCTAACTCACATGTTGCAGCAAAGTGCCTCACTCACCGCTCAGCTACCCGCACTTCTCCCCTCCTTCAGGCCGGCGGCACTCTAAATGGTAGAGCAGGAAGACTTCTCCCTGCTCCACCATTCAGCCTGCAGGCATGGGTCGCGCTGCCGGCCTGTGTTGGCGGAGCCTACAGTCCAGAAGTCTGCATAAGCTCCGCCCACACCGTGCAGGGGAGAGAGGACTGTGAGCTTCAGGAAGCAGACAAGGTGAGTAGGTACTGTGTTGTCAGTGTTTTTTTTTTTAACACAGACGGGGCACAAAGATCCTTGCTAATATAAAGGGGGCACAATGAGCATTTCTACTCTGGAGGGGGCACAATGGCATTGCTAATGTGAAGGGGGCACAATGGACATTTCTACTATCGTAGGGGTACAATGGGCACTTCTACTCTGAAGGGGGCACAGAGGGCATTGCTAATGTGAAGGGGGCACAATGGACATTTCTACTATCGTAGGGGTACAATGGGCACGTCTACTCTGAAGGGGGCACAGAGGGCATTGCTAATGTGAAGGGGGACACAATGCACATTTCTACTATGGAGGGGGCACAGTGCACAGAGGGCATTACTACTCTGAAGGGGGCACAGAGGTCATTATTACTGTGAAGGGGCACAATGGGCATTACTAGCACAGAGGGCATTACTACTATTAAAGGGGCACAATGGGGATCTCTACTATGGAGGGGACACAGAGGGCATTATTACTGTGAAGGGGGCACAATGACATTACTATTAAGGGGGCACAATGGGCATTATTACTGTGAAGGGGACAATGGGCATTATTACTGTGAAGGGGGCACAATGGGCATTATTACTATTAAGGGGGCACAATGGACATTATTACTGTGAAGGGGACAATGGGCATTACTACTATTAAGGGGCATTATTACTGTGAAGGAGGCACAATAGGGATTATTACTGTCAGGGGGGCACAAAGAGGGCATTACAACTGTGAAGGGGCACAGATAGAGCATTACTACTGTGAAAGGGCCACAGAGAGGGCATGACTACTGTGAGAGTGGCACAATGAGGGCATAACTACTATGAAGGGGGCACAAGGAAGGAATAAGTACTTTAAGGGGGCACAATGTGGGCATAACGACTGTTAGGGGGGACAATGTGGGCATACTACTGTTAGGGGGCACACATCTGTACAAAACTACTGTGAAGGTTGTACAATGAGGGCAATACTACTGTGAGAGGTACGATTTTTTTTAAAGTATTAGGGGGGTGCCAGAGAAAGGACCCGCCTCGAGTGCCAAACAACCTAGGCACTCTACTGCTTTTACTAAATAATACATTTTACTCCCTGGAAAAAGTCCCCCACATTCATCAGTGCAGTGAGCGCTGTGAACGGCACGGGCAGCGCAGCGATGCTGCCTGTGCCTGAAATAACCAATAACAAATCTTCTTACAGCAAGGAGCTTTGTTATTGGTTGGGTATTGGCGATAAAGGTCGGGTCGGGTCAGGTCGGGTCCTTGGGCAGCCCACCTGCTCTCCTTAACAGGGGGGGGGGCAGCTCCCGGAAGTGGCTGTATTAAGGAGAGCAGGTGCGCTGCCCAAGGACCCTGGGGAGCCACGGACTCATGTGACCCCCCGGCCTTGTTCTTGTGGCAGTGAAAAGCCCGGCCTATCAGTCTTCAAGTAAGTGATTCCCCCCTGGTTCCGTCCAGTCTCACAGTTCTCTGCTCCCCCTCCTCCTGTCACCCCACTAGTAACCCTGCTCCCCTCCACTAGAGACACTGTGTGTTCCTGTACGGAAAGGAGCCTGGCTGGAGTGTGGTGAGGCCTAGCTGTGTGTCTGTCCATGTGTGTGTGTCTGTCCCTGTGTGTGTGTCTGTCCCTCTGTGTGTGTGTATGTCCCTGTGTGGGTGTGTCTTTCCCTGTGTGGGTGTGTGTCCCTGTGTGTGTGTCTGTCCCCTTGTGTGTGTCTGTCCCTGTTTGTGTGTGTCTCTCCCTGTGTGTGTGTCTGTCCCTGTGAGTGTGTGTCTCTCCATGTGTGTGTGTGTCTGTCCCTGTGTGTGTGTCTATCCCCTTGTGTGTGTCTCTCCCTGTGTGTGTCTCTCCCTGTGTGTGTGTATGTCCCTGTGTGTGTGTCTCTGTCCCTGTGTGTGTGTTTTCCCTGTGTGTGTGTGTGTGTCCCCGTGTGTATGTCTGTCCCCTTGTGTGTGTCTGTCCCTGTGTGTGTGTGTCTCTCCCTGTGTGTGTGTCTCTCTCTCCCTGTGTGTGTGTGTGTATGTCCCTGTGTGTGTGTGTGTGTGTATGTCCCTGTGTGTGTGTGTCCGTCCCTGTGTGTGTGTCTATACCCTTGTGTTTGTCTCTCCCTGTGTGTGTCTCTCCCTGTGTGTGTGTCTGTCCTTGTGTGTGGGTGTGTCTCTCCCTGTGTGTGTGTCTGTCTCCGTGTGTGTGTCTCTCCCTGTGTGTGTGTCTGTCCCTGTGTGTGTCTGTCCCTGTGTGTGTGTCTGTCCCTGTGTGTGTGCGTCTCTCCCTGTGTGTATGTCCCTGTGTGTGTCTCTCCATGTGTGTGTGTGTCTATCCCTGTGTGTGTGTGTGGTTGTGTGTGTGACTCCCTGTGTGTGTCTCCCTGTGTGTGTCAACATCACCATGCCCACAACGTTCCTATGTCTTGATGCAGCTGCATCAGGACGTTTTGTGCGGGGCAAGAAAATGGAAGAGGAGGCAGCCATAGGTAACACTACCACATTATCAAGACTTGTGTTACCTGTGTTTTTACATAGGACTGCAAGTAACACTACCACATTATCAGGACTAGTGTTATCTGTGTTTTTACATAGGACTGTAGGTAATATTACCACATTATCAGCACTAGTGTTATCTGTGGTTTTACATAGGACTGCAGGTAACATTACTACATTTTCTGTACTCAGCCATTACTGTGTTATCTGTGTTGTTACATAGGACTGCAGGGGACATCTACTAGATTATCTGTACTCAGAGAGTTATCATTGTATAGGGGGGCCACTGAGACTTAATCGCCCAAGGGCCCACATGAGCCTGGGAAGTGCGCAGCGCGATATGTGGGTGGGGCTGTGTGTGGGTGTGGCTTGAGGGTGGGCGGGGACAAAGGGGCCCCATAATCTCCAATTGCCCGGGGGCCCCATGAGTTGTCAGTCCGCCCCTGCTAGGGGCTCTATAGGAGGAACTTATGGTTCCGTCTTATTTCTATTAAGAGCACTATGGGGGCCTTATTACTACTGAGGGGGGCTGTATTACTAATGAGGCCATTCTAGAAGGGAATTACTATTGGTGGGACTATGAGAAGCACTATTACTGGGGGGGGGTCTATCTGTTTGGCACTATTATTTGTTCAGGATAGTATTTGGGGGTATTGGGGGGCACAGCGAGCAGCAGGATAACATTGTGGGGGCTTCAAGTTGGGGGATGATGATAGAAAAGTGAGGAAGCTAAGATGTCTGTGTGTCACACTCTGCAGAGATGAGACGCGGCTGAAAGAAGTTGTCCGGTCCGAATGGAGAACATGATGACAGAGAAGATCTACATCAGAGGAGACATCAACTGGGAGGTCCTGGATGTGAGAGGTAGGTGCTGCTGTATACAGTAAAATGTGGTGTCCCGGGGGGGGGGGGCTGTTGAGGGTCAACTTAGAGAATTGGAACATATATATTGGGGCTTGGACCCTGGATTTTTTGAGACCCTAGTAACGCCCCCTGTCATATATATAAAAGGGCATAAAACTTAAGCCCAAAAAATAAATAAAAAATGACTCGTGCACATGCACGTGCAGAGGCAGTTGCTCCTCTCTTGATGTCAATACAAAAAAATACTCCTTTATAATGTATGCCAGTAAAAACAATACCCCCTTATAATGCTTGCCAGTGCAAAAAATTCCCCCTTAAAATATGTGCCAGTACATAAAAACATGAAATGCCCCTTTCTGTGTGCCAGTACGAAAATGCCCCCTCTAAGTGCAATACAGTGTCCTTGTCATCATCATCAGTTTCTTCTCCTGCTAAGACTCCTCATCCTCCTTGTCTTCTACTTCTATTCTTGACCAGCAATTAGCTTGTCTGCAAGCTAAACCCCCACCTGGCTGAGTTGCTGGAGTTGCACTACTTTTGCAGTACCATTTAGTAGTGCCTTGTACTTTTACATGGCGGAGAACGTGGGCCACACCTTGTGATTATAATCTATATTGAATATTGAATATATATATATATATATATATATATATACAGTGGGATGCGAATGTTTGGGAAACCTTGTTAATCGTCATGATTTTCCTGTATAAATTGTTGGTTGTTACGATAAAAAATGTCAGTTAAATATATCATATAGGAGACGCACACAGTGATATTTGAGAAATGGAATGAAGTTTATTGGATTTACAGAAAGTGTGCTATAATTGTTTAAACAAAATTAGGCAGGTGCATAAATTTGGGCACCACAAAAAATAAATTAAATCAATATTTAGTAGATCCTCCTTTTGCAGAAATTACAGCCTCTAAACGCTTCCTGTAGGTTCCAATGAAAGTCTGGATTCTGGTTGAAGGTATTCTGGACCATTCCTCTTTACAAAACTTCTTTAGTTCATTCAGGTTTGATGGCTTCCGAGCATGGACAGCTCTCTTTAAGTCACACCACAGATTTTCAATTATATTCAGGTCTGGGGACTGAGATGGCCATTCCAGAACGTTGTACTTGTTCCTCTGCCTTAGTGGATTTTGAGCAGTGTTTAGGGTCGTTGTCTTGTTGAAAGATCCAGCCTCGGCGCAGCTTCAGCTTTGTCACTAATTCCTGGACATTAGTATCCAGAATCTGCTGATACTGAGTGGAATCCATGCGTCCCTCAACTTTGACAAGATTCCCAGTCCCTGCACTGGCCACACAGCCCCACAGCATGATGGAACCATCACCATATTTTACTGTAGGTAGCAGGTGTTTTTCTTGGAATGCTGTGTTCTTTTTCCTCCATGCATAACGCCCCTTGTTATGGCCAAATAACTCAATTTTAGTTTCATCAGTCCACAGCACCTTATTCCAAAATGAAGCTGGCTTGTCCAAATGTGCTTTAGCCCACCTCAAGCGGCACTTTTTGTGCTGTGGGCAGAGGAAAGGCTTCCTCTGCATCACTCTCGCATACAGCATCTCCTTGTGTAAAGTGCGCCGAATGGTTGAACGATGCACAGTGACTCCATCTGCAGCAAGATGATGTTGTAGGTCTTTGGTGCTGGTCTGTGGGTTGACTCTGACTGTTCTCACCATTCGTCGCTTCTGTCTATCCGAGATTTTTCTTGGTCTGCCACTTCGAGCCTTAACTTGAACTGAGCCTGTGGTCTTCCATTTCCTCAATATGTTCCTAACTGTGGAAACAGACATCTGAAATCTCTGAGACAGCTTCTGTATCCTTCCCCTAAACCATGATGGTGAACAATCTTTGTCTTCAGGTCATTTGAGAGTTGTTTTGAGACCCCCATGTTGCTACTCTTCAGAGAAAATTTAAAGAGGAGGGAAACTTACAATTTACCCCCTTAAATACTCTTTCTCATAATTCACCTGTGTATGTAGGTCAGGGGTCACTGAGCTTACCAAGCCAATTTGAGTTCCAATAATTAGTTCTAAAGGTTTTGGAATCAATAAAATGACAACAGTGCCCAAATGTATGCACCTGCCTAATTTTGTTTAAACAGTTATAGCACACTTTCTGTAAATCCAATAAACTTCATTTCACTTCTCAAATATCACTGTGTGTGTCTCCTATATGATATATTTAACTGACATTTTTTTATCGTAACAACCAACGATTTATACAGGAAAATCATGAAGATTAACAAGGTTGCCCAAACTTTCGCATCCCACTGTATATATATATATATATATATATATATCAGAGCAGCACTCCAAATTGTGGTAGAAAAGGGATGTGTTTATTCACCCATAAGTTACGCGACGTTTCGACTCCAACATGAAGCCTTTCTCAAGCTTGAGAAAGGCTTCATGTTGGAGCCGAAACGTAGCGTAACTTATGGGTGAATAAACACATCCCTTTTCTACCACAATTTGGAGTGCTGCTCTGCTTTTTATTTTTATATTCTGGGCAAGCTTTTCCCCTTGGAGCTAACACCCATCTTCATATACAGGTTGGTGCTGCCATATATTATATATATATATATATATATATATATATATCCATGTAAAATCAATGCAGCACTCTTCTTGTGAAAAACCGCAGTGTCTTTATTCACACATGTGACACAAAATAGGCGACGTTTCAATCCCCTTCTGGGATCCTTCTCAAGCCAAGGGCACTTGGCTTGAGAAGGATCCCGGAAGGGGATTGAAACGTTGCCTATTTTGTGTCACATGTGTGAATAAAGACACTGCGGTTTTTCACAAGAAGAGTGCTGCATTGATTTTTCATGGATATACATGCCTGATGTCAAGGGTGAGACGCGTGCACCTGATTAACCATAAAAGCGAGTGCTGCCGGAATTAATATATTATATATATATATATATATATATATATATATTTAATATATATCTATACCTAATATATAAAAAGATACATTTGGATCTAATAAAAAAATAAAAAAAAGTTGGCATCCTATGGCAGACAAAATTACTTCATTATTAATTTGTAGTAAAAATTCTGGCCACTTTATCATTCATAATCAGAGAAGAGCAAGAGAAGAAGGTAATGCGGATGACGTGATGACGTAGTCATGCTATGTTGTGCCTCCCTCCTCCCTCTCCACCTCATCACGCCGTGCAAACCATGCTCTACTCTGACTGATCTATGGGTTTCACCGCCTCCGAGCCCTGGACACGCTCGGGCCTCCTCAACACATTGTTTGTTTCCTTGCCGTGATTGTCTGCTTCTATCTGGCGCTCGTGGATTGTCCCTGTTTCTGGTGCCCGTCTGCTCTCCTTTACCGATCCGCGCCATGACTATCTGTTTCTACCTGGAGCTTGTGGATGGTTCCTGTCTCTGGTCTCCGCCTGCTCTCCTTTACCTCTCTGCTCCTTGTTCCTCCGTTTCCACGTTCTTTGTTTTCCGCCGGTTTAGGATCGAGGTTTGAAGAGATGCTGCCCTGTGTCCTCTCCTGTCTGTATGTTTGATCTATCCCTCCTTTTGTCTCCTGTGTATACCCTTCGATCCTCCTGTGTTTGTCTTGTCACACCAAAGAGAAGAGAAAATTGATTTCAAATGAATTGGATTTGTCATGAATTTCACAAAAGTTATTCTTTCAAATCAATCCGAAGTTTTGGTGATTTGCTTTAGATGAGGGGAAGGCATGGCACGGAGGATGAAGACGGGGAATCACATGAAACTGGGAAGGGCCGGCGGGCTTGCCCACAATGCTCTGCAGGCAGCCTGACAGCCAATCAAAAGGGAGAATATTGGCTGATTTATTAGCCCGCTGTGCTAACTGTGGAGCATAACCGCCATTGTGGGCTCAGCCAGTAATGTGAGAGGATAGTGCTGCCATGGACCTGACAGACACCAATTACAGACACAGGCCAGACATCTTAGGTTCTTGCAAGGATAGTGTAGGAATTTTAAAGGAGATATATTTAGGTAAATAGATTGAATTACTAGGTAGAATGTCAGGTTTTTATCAATAGGGAGAGCATAGGGGCAGTGTGTTGTATATCTTACAGTCAGGGAAGCTGCTGGAACTGTTCATATCATTTCATGGCATTGTAAGCACAAAGATCCTGCACAAAGATCATTTTTTTCTGTGCATGAACCAGCTTACTTTCCCGAAAAACGTAAGGAATCTCCGGTTTATAAGTGTTTTATAGGCATATTCCCACTCCCAGCACAATCAGCAGCAAATATCTTTCTGCATATGCTGCTCAACTGCGCCTTTTTCTTCCCAAAAAACTATTGCAGTATTGCTATTGTTTATAATTGTGCAAGGCTATGCATTTTAGTGCGTCAATCGCAGGCGGGGAGGGAAAGATAGAAAGAAAGAAAAAGTAAAAAGAGAGAAAGATAAGGAGACCACAAAATGTCATATGTCAATTGTCAGTCCAATTGTAGCTTTTGATTCAGAATAGACCCAAACAGAATTTTTTGACTGATTCGCTAGAATTTGGCCCAAAACGAATTTCAAGTAATTAACTCATCTCATTTCTTGGGTAGCCCCTTTGAAGGTGGTAGGTTCTTTGGCAATATTTTTAACTAGAATTAGTTTTCTTCTGTTTTTTGTCCTTCTTGTGCAATGCAAATGATAAACACTATTTCTTAAAAGGACCACTTTTGTAATTGGCATACGTAGTCTGCAAATATACAACTCTCCACAGGTCATTATATAACCTAAGGCCTGACACAGCACGGGGTAGTGCATGTGCATACTTTACTTTCTCGTCTTCCTCCTCCATGAGCACATTCCAGGGAGGAGATATGATGAGAGAACTACAACTCCCAGAATATCCAGGCTAATATTATGTGATATCAAAGCACATTACAGTGAGGGGGTATAAGAGGAGACTACTACTTCTCCACTGCTGAACTCCACCCCTACCTGCATTGATCACATGGTCACACGATGGTCACATCATCCAGGTCCTTCAGATCTTGCACTGTAGCAGATTATAGTGCCTGCCCGTTTTTGCCAAACCACAATATTCTGCCATATGTAGTAATCATGCCAAAAATGAAGTTTGTTCTGTGTAAGTGAACCATAATATTAATTATGCCTCAATTTTTATATTACAAAAATAATATGTGAAACTCTCATGACTAAAATACATCAACAAATACATTAGCTTCAAGATACAACACAATGGCCCTGTACCCCTGATGTTTTAGGACCCTAGCATAGCCTCTGCCTACAGTGTAGGTGTTACAGCCATAGCCTGCAGCTGCTGCTGCTCTGCTTACCTGTCCTAAAGGCACGAACCCACCTACTGTTGTCTTCCTCTTCCTGGTGGTTCCTCCCTCCAGGTCTATTCTGTTCCTCCACTCAGACTGTTTCCTACTTGTCAGCAAGGACTGTCCTCCTCTTCACCGGCGTCTTTAAAGGCCAGCATGCACGTACCCTAATTCTTCCCATTCAATGACTAGCAACCTTGGGGTATTGTAGACACCTTCTCCTGTGGGAAGATGTCTGAGCAATAGTTTCCTGGATTGTAACTCTTTGCTACCTGACCTGTTCCTGGCCTCTGTATTGACCCTTCACTGCTTGCCCTGAACTCAGAAAGTTTTCCACATAGCACTTAGTCTGCCTGTTCTGACATCGACCTATCCCTGACCATAATTTTGCCTGACCGTCAATGCTCTCCACCGGTGTCTTTAACCCCCATGGGTCAGCCATCAATCATACAGAGACTACTCGATGAGGCAGCAGCCTGGTGGTTCTCCAGCAGACCATATCCCTGTTTAGGGGTTAAAGGGTAAAAAACAGGGGACTGCCAAGATAATGCCTTTAGAAGCAGCCTAAAGTCAAGTATATTGGATGACACAGTGGTTCCACACCCAATGCCGTAATGGTATCACAAAGGTAGACCTAAAAGTCAAACAGTAATGCAGTGCCCAAAGACTTTGCACAAGTCATCTCTTAATTATCATGTTTATCATCAAGTTGCATGGTGGTGCATACCTAGCACTCTGTTCATATTATGCTAAAAATATTCAAACCAACTTACGCCCATTTATATACAGCTAAAAATTTGAATAAAATCATCTGAGCTCCAAAAGGCATGTTTATCATTCTATCTGGAGGAAGTTCTGGATTAAGTACAAAAAACAAACGTGTTATGCCAGCTAAAAGTATTAGTTTCTTTGCACTTTGCTTCTGTAACACTGTACAACTAATTGAACTGGGAGGTTATGTCAGAAAAAGTTATGTTTAGAGCTTTTTGAGAGATATTTTGGCAAACTAGATGTCCTTGCCCTGGCCCCATTTCATGTAGTCATGAGTCCATGTCTATATAGATAGCTTTCAAAAAAGTACATGTTTCCGAAATAATTTCTATTGAATCTTCTCTAGAGAATACTGCACCAAGACTTATATATCATAGTTAAATTGATCTCACCATTCTCCTATTTCCTAGCCTGACAAAAACTTGAGTGTTTATGAGATTGTGCCAGATCAGTTAAAAGTTTCATAAGATGTTTGGTAGAGGCTTCCTGAGCAGTAATGTTGCCTTCTCCAAGATATGAGCGAGGTCAACTACAGAGAACTTGAAATTAATAAAAACACAACACCTAGGGAAATTTCCAGTGATTTGTGTGCCACATTAATACAGTTTTAATGCAGTGATAAGTCTGTATTGACTAATATCTGCCAAGGTTGTAGATAAAGCCATAGCCTCAAAATGTGGAGTCCCTTCAATTGGCAATTATCATTGCCAACACATCAGAAACAATTTCAGAAAGTCATTTAAAGCTTGTCTCTCTTCATTAGTGTAACCTGTCAATGACCTTCTTTCCTACGGACAAAAATCAACAGTATGACCACACAACAGTATGAGACAAAAGACTAAGAAAGAGCATAACATAAGGCGAGGAACCATGCTAGGGTCTGGTATTTTTTATGACTGTACAACTATTTCTATTTTTGGAGACTGCTGATACTGAATTATCATTATTGCATTTGCAGAAAATGTCATGAGTAAGACTTGAAGGGGTCTGCTCAAGGCAAGTAAAATGATGTTAGTATCATTTCAGTAAGTATTTAAGAGTATTCAGAAAGTAAAAAATATAGAGAGGAATTTAGGAAAACTATACGGCTGGCCATAGGGTTAGAACTGCACGTAACGTGTTCATGTACTTTTTACACTATTTCATTTTATGTGATAGTGAATGGTGTAATCAGCAAATTTCTAAATCCCTTCATTTAGAAAATCTGCCTGCATCCACCAGAAAAAAGGCAGTAAAGTCATGGCCACTAGGGGGCTCACTTCCATCTAATTTGCAGGCCAGTGCCTGTTGTCATGCAAGATCGTTCCCTAATAACAGACACTCAGAAGATGGCTGAAAGGAAGTGGTTGGTGTCAGAGCTAGCTGAGATCCTGAGCATGATAACACAACAGCTTCTACACTCCTTCTGAACATCACAGGAGCCCCCTGCCTTTCTGTGAGTGTGATTTCCCCCTCCTTCTTTGTTCTGTGTGCTCCGGAGCTAAAAACAAGCATAGTGGGAGGTAAGGGAAAGGACATCACAGCAGTACAATGCTGGCAGATTCCACAGATGGGAGATGACCCCTGCTTGTGAGAGAAATGCATCTAGCTGTGCAGCAGAATCAAGGAATCATTTAGGGACGCCCAAAAAAGATCAGTTCTTCAAAGTTATCATTGTACAAAGAAGCACAAACATTATGCAAACTTTTATTGAAAATAGGTACACTTTTAAGGGGTTGTTCCATGAAACATATTCATGGAATATTGCTGGGTTTGATATGGGTCCTACTGATCTGACCCTTTGATTTCAAGAAGGAAGTGGCAATGGCCTCATGGATGTCAATTATGGTCAAATTCAGATGGAACAATGGCTGTCTGTTTCTGAGATATTATAAGGGTTGTGCGAACAGTAAATGTTATTTTAATATATTTTACCATAGAAATTAGTTGTTTGTTTTTACAGTAATTTGTAGTCCCCTTAGAAGAATTGAAAATGCAATTTTCTGATCTCTTGTACCATTGTACCATAGACTTCAATTTTATACTATTGCAGTCAATGGGATTTACAGACTTCAGTGAGTGGTATACCATATTTTTTGGACTATAAGATAAAAAAAATCTTGCTAAAAAGTGCCTGTGTCTTATAGTCCACAGTCATGGTGGTCCAGCGATGACAGACACCCTGACTGCTTCCTTCAATGACCTGGCAGAGTGTTCATACAACGTTTTGCTGGATGTAGCAAAGTTGTGAGATGTAGCAAAGTTGTGTTAATGTAGCAGGTTCTGTGTACGTAGCAGAGCTGTTCATATGCAACAGAGCTCCGTGTATGTAACACAGCTGTGTGAACCAAAGCTGTGTGAGTGCATGCAGCAGAGATTTGTGTGCATGCAGCAGGGCTGTGAGTGTATTATATATGCCATAATCATGAAGAGTACATTGGAGAGTAAAAGAAGAAAAAAAACTATTAAAATTAATAATCTAGCAGAACAAGCATGGCAGGACACTACAGAGCAATTACGGTAGATACATATGGGCCTCATGCACACAACTGTGTATGAAAACCACGGACATACAAAATATGGATACCATCCATGTGCAGTCCACATTTGTCACTCCCATTACTAGAAATGTCTATTAATGCTGCCTTGGATTGAAAGAGATTGAAAGGGGTTGGATACAGTCCTAGCAGACCCCAGACCACAACTTTTTAGAGCAATTGGGGAACTTTCGATTTGGGTATCGGCCATGTTATTCGCAAATGACCAAATTGGATTTGAAACAATTTCCCCTTACATTTGGATTGGTCTGCCATTCACTTCCATTATGAAAAAATATCTGCTGTATCTATCAAGTACAGATCTATAATGTTCAAATAATTCTGCTTTTTGAAGGAAACTGCTTCGGCCAAGTTACAGAAATAATTTTTAAGTGTGAAATAACACATGCGGTCAGAGTAAAGAATAAGATCTACACACTATTTGGAACACCTTGGGACAAGTAATTGGTGGTGGAAAAGATTTCTATATATATTTATTAAAAGAAAATTATTTTTTGTCTGTCAATATTTTGAGGGTTTTTTTAGGCCGAGAACTAGAGATGAGCGAATCATAGCTGACGAAGTGGGATTTGATCCGAATTTCAGGAAATATTTGATTTGCACCAAATCCAAATTTCCTGACGCTTCATGGTAATGAATCGCATTTTTTCCTAAAATGGCTGCTGCACATGTTAGCACATGGAGCAAGGAACTCTGGGAATGAGGGATAACCCACAATGCCATGCATGCAGCCAATCAGCAGCCAGCCAGCCCTGTGATGTCACAGCCCTATAAATAGCCTCAACCATCTTGGATTCAGCCATTTTCCAGTGTACTTAGTGCAGGGAGAGATGATGAGCAGGCGCTAGGGACAGTGCTAGGAAAGACTTGAAAACTTTTATTTTGCTGAATAGAAGTTCAGGGAAAGAGCATTGGAACTGTAGGGAAAGGATAGGGAGGAATTATTCTACACTATAAAAGGAGAACAGGGTCCAATAGAGGAGTGTACAACCTGGGTAATAGGAACAATCCTATTTCACCTTGCTGCACTGACTGGGAATCCAAATTGTCATTATACTGCTGCTTTCAGGTTTGCAATAGCTCTGTAATTCCAGCAAACCTTTCTTGTTATTGGGGAGCAAGTGCTGTGTGATACAGTCATTAACAGGGTTTATTACTAGGAAATATTTATACTTCTTATTAACCGTTGTACGGTGCAGTAGTTATATGTTTTAAAGCATTTTTTGGAGTGTATTAGTGGAAAAAAATCTTATTAGCCATTCAGCGGAGCAGTTATATGTTCAAAAGCCTTTTTTGGGGTGTATTAGTGGGGAAAAAAATCGTATTAGCCGTTCAGCGGTGGAGTTATATTTTCTAAAGCCCTTTTTGGGGTGTATTAGTGGGAGAAAAGGCTTGTTAGCCATTGTGCGGTGAAGTGACAAAATGATTTTTTTGGGTGTATTAATTTCCTTTTTATTTATTTATTTGATCTAACAGTATGTCAGACAGAGAAGTGCCAGGCTGTGCACAGGGGAGCGGCAGAGGCCTAAATGTTTCTGGCACAGGCACAGGTCGCAGCAGAGTAAGGGGGTTGTGAAAGCAGGGGTCATTTCAAGAGGCTTGAGCTCCCGGTGTCATCTAGCTTCGTCCCAAGTGACATCAGACACCCCCAGCCAAGAGTCGGTGGGTTCGTCAGACACAACCCTTAGTTGGCATGGCCCGGGAGCAAGCCTTTTGCCTTCACCTGTCCTCAACCTGCCTCTGTCCTTTTCTGTTCCCTCAGCCAGACAAGTATTATATGCTCTGGGCTCAGCTCCACTATACAACGTGGACGAGTTACTAGAGGACAGTCAGCAGCTACTGCCTAGCCAAGATCTGGAGGAGACATCTGCCGCTTCCTCCGGTAGGCGGGCAAGTAGTGATGAGGAGAGTGGCATGGGAGGTGGTGATGCGAGCGGTCAGGCTCCTGGCTCAGAGACCTTTGAGGAGGACATCAGTGACTGCACAAGCAGACAGTACTCGATGATGATGTAGCTGATCGCAATTGGGAGCCGGGTGATGAAGGGGCTTCATCATCATGGGGAGAAGAGGATGGCAGCTTGCGCCAGAAAGTCGGTAGCGTAGCCGGGAGTCAACAGGGTGGCAGCAGTGGGAGGTCGGGAGCCAAACATGCCCGGGGTAGACCAACCACTTCGCAGGAGCCTATTGGCTCGGAAAATAGTGGTGCAGGGGTTACCGGAGGCAGCGGCCGTAGCAGTCAGTCAGGGCGGAGTGTTGGGGGTAAAATCACCTACTCGGCGATGTGGCAGTTTTTTGTTAATTAGCAGAATCTGTGAGCAGAAGGTGAAGTGTGGCCAGGGTGCCAATGTTGGCACCACAGCCCTGCGTCAACATATGCAGCTTCACCATAAAGTGGCCTGGGAGAACCGTGGCTCCGATGTGGTGGTCCAGCCTGCAGCAGCAACCTCTGCATCACCCAGTGTCATACACCCGATTTCAGGCAGTCAAGGCTCCACCACCTCAGCTGAAGGGAGCTGTCTGTCCTTACCATCGTCTGCTGGTCCTGATGCTCGTGCTCCTCCTCCTACTCCTTATCAGTCATTCCGTCAGCAACTGATCACTGAACCAATTGCCAAGAGACAACAGTATGCGTTCACTCATCCAACGGCGCAGAAGCTGAACGTGCTCCTGGCCAAGTTGCTGGTGCACTGCAGCACCGACATGTGGAGCTGTAACTATGGTCAAAGACAGCATATGTCCTTTACGGCCCACTGGGTAAATGTGGTTACTGCCCAGCCACACCAGCAACTTGGCCAGGTGACGCCGCTTTCCCCTCCACGTTCTCACGCAGTTGGTCCTGCGACATTGTCCGCCTGTGCCTCCTCATCCTCCACCGTGTCCTCAGGCTCCACTGCAGAGACAATTCACAGTGCTCCTCCAGCATACCACATGTGCAGGGCACAGCGGTGTCACGCTGTTCTGCACCTAGTTTGCCTGGGTGAACGGAGTCGCACAGGGGAGGAACTGCTCCGCGTCCTTCATCAAGAAATCGAATCCTGGCTTTGTCCTTGGCAACTCAAAATCAGAACCATGGTGACCGTCAACGGGAAAAACATGGTGTCGGCACTGTGAAGATACGAGATGTGCAGCACCTGAAACTATGGATACTGGAAGCCTGTGCTAGCATTTCTCCTGCGGTGTTGCTATCAGTGTGTGAAGAGTGGGAGAAGAGGGTTGCATTGACAATCCAACACAATGGGCAGCACATTGAACACATTTTATAAGTGGTCAGAAACTTGTAAATAACTCATGAAAGAATAAAGTAACGTTAAAACCAAGCACACCATTGTTTTTCTTGTGAAATTCCCAATAAGTTTGATGTGTCACATGACCCTCTTCCTATTGAAAAAACAAAAGTTGGATTCAAAATGGCCAACTTCAAAATGGCCGCCATGGTCACCACCCATCTTGAAACGTTTCCCCCCTCACATATACTAATGTGCCACAAACAGGAAGTTAATATCACCAACCATTCCCATTTTATTAAGGTGTATCCATATAAATGGCCCACCCTGTACATTTCAGTTTACTGCACAGGGCTGCGGATGTGGATCCATTGTGCCAAGCAACTGGTTGGACTTTTGGCTATATCCTGGCGGTCCCCTGGTTAACCAATCTCTGTATATTGGTTAACAACTCATGTACAGGGATCTGGCCTTCGCTGCAGGGGAGTAACCAGGCAGCTACTTCTTGGAATAGTCCCAGTGTGGTTGGCTGATGACCCATGGGGATCAGAGACACCAGTGCATGGCAAACTCGTAGTCAATATAGGCTGATGTCAGCTCTGGCAAAGTTCATGCGAATCCATGGACCAATTTAAAGGCCGGGACAGGCAGCACAGGCACAGGCAGAAAAACTGATTATAGTTCTTGCAAGCCAGAGAGACCTAGAAAGATCTGTAGACACTAAAGTGGAGATTTATCAAACAGGTGTAAATTATAACTGGCTTAGTTGCAGTGCTTCAAGAAAATACTCTTTCGTATACACACATGAAGAGGCCTTGCTGCCAGACTGCGACCTGCAGCGAGGGACACAGGAGTCTGGTGGCCAGGCAGTAGCCAGATGAGAGATGAAATGCTTATGCCCTCCCCAGATACTGGGACAGCAGCAGGCATGGAGTGCCACCATGTCTCTCTCTAAAACACTCAGCAATCTTACCAAATAACCACAGGTGTTAAATTCCATTCTCAGCTTTTCCCAAGCTGAGAGGTGCAGATCTTAGATTTGAGAGTTTAAATAGATTATGCCATGATTGATGAAAAAATAAAATAAAAAAGAACCAGCCCTGTACCACACACGGGTGCTGACATCTCCCATTCATTGCTCCCATTGGTGTGCTAAATTTATTTAAAGCTGGCGGTTTAGGGGATGTGTCCTTTCTGATGTAGCTTTCTTCCTGTCACAGCTCGTGGAACATGGCCTTTCTGCTGCAGTTATATCGCTATCACATCTCAGGGGTTGTGTCCTTTCTCAGGGTATTTGTCATTTCTGCTGCAGCTTTCTCCCTATAACAGCTCAATGTTGTGTGTTTTCTGCTGCAGCTCTCTCTCCCTATCACAGCTCAGGGTTGTGTGTATTCTGCTGCAGCTCTCTATCCCTATCACAGCTCGGGGGGATGTTTTCTGCTGCAGCTCACTCTCTATCACAGCTAAGCGGTCCTGTCCTTTCTGCTGCAGCCCATTCCCTATCACAATTCAGGGGGGTGTATTTTCAACTGTTGCTTTCTCACTATTACAGCTAAGGGGTGTATGTTTTCTGCTGCAGCTCTCTCTCTCACCGCTCAGGGCTGGGACGGAGGGCAGGGAGGCAATTGCCCCCCAGGCCACCCTAAAGCATGTTAAAAATGGCCGCAGAGGACCAGGAAGCGGTGAAATTACTTGCGCACCGCCGGTCTGGTCCTGATATATTCTCTCTGGGCTCCGGACAAGTTGTTAAGGACCTTTACTATTTCCTGACGAGCCAATCACTGGCCTGACACATGACATAGCTGCGGCCACTGATTGACTGAGGTCCTCAACAACTTGTCGGGAGCACAGAGAGAGACCACACAGAGGAGAAGGGGAGCTTCTGCAGACAGGGCCAGGTGAGCATAATGTTTTTTACACAACATTAATAGAGGGGAGGGGGGAAATGTGACATGGGTGGTGAAATGTGACATGGGGGGGTAAATGTGACATGGGGGAATGTGACTTGGGGGCTGAAATGTGACATGGGTGGGGAATGTGACATGTAGGGGAAGAAATGTGACATGGGGGAGAAATGTGGCATGGGGGGAGAAATGTGACATGGAGGGGGAGAAATGTGACATGGAGATGGAGGCGGTGAAATGTGACATGGAGGGGAAGAAATGTGACATGGGGGGTGGAATGTGACATGGGGGTGAAATGTTACATGGAGGGGGAGAAGAGTGACATGTGACATGGGTGGTGAGATGTGACATGGAGGGGGTGAAATGTGACATGGGGGGAGAAATGTGACCCAAAGGGGGTGATGTAAAAAGGAGGGGGTGATGTGACATGGAGGGAGAGAAATGTGACATTTCTCCCCCACGTCACATTTCTCCCCCCTCTGTCACATTTCTCCCCCCTCTGTCACATTTCTCCCCCCTCTGTGTCACATTCCTCCCCCCTCCATGTCACATTTCTCCTCCCTCCATGTCACATCACCCCCTCCATGTTACATCACCCCCTCCTTTTTACATCACCCCCACCAAGTTCTGGTGGTGGTGATGGGGGCGCCAAAATGTAGCTTTGCTTGTGTTGGCAAAAATCCTTGCACCGGCCCTGGCTGTCAGCTGTGCAGGGCTGCGCACAGGCGTAAGGCGCTCTGTGACGTCACACTGTGCGCAGCCTTCACAGCACAGCCAACAGCAGGAGGATGCAGATCGCATTGGAGGAGAGGAGCGACGGCGTCCAGGAGCAGGAAAGGTAAGTGTTCTTTTTTATTTTATATTTATGAGGCTGATGGACACTTCTGAGGGCTGGTGAGGGCACTGGGGCTAATGGAGAGGTTGCTGGGGGCAGATGAGAGGCACTGGGGGCTGATGAGAGGCACTGGGGGATGATGATAGGCACTGGGGCCTGATTGAGAGGCTGCTGGGGACTGAGAAGCTACTGGGGACTGAGAAGCTACTGGGGAGTGATGGAGAGGCTGCTGGGGGCTGATGAGAGGCACTGGGGGCTGATGAGAGGCACTGGGTGCTGATGAGAGTCACTGGGGGATGATGAGAGGCACTGGGGCCTGATTGAGAGGCTGCTGGGGGCTGAGAAGCTACTGGGGACTGAGGAGCTACTGGGGAGTGATGGAGAGGCTGCTGGGGGCTGATGAGAGGCTGCTGGGGGCTGAATAGCTACTGGGGCAGATGAGAGGCACTGGTGGCAGATGAGAGGCACTGGGGGCAGATGAGAGGCACTGGGGGGCAGATGAGAGGAACTGGGGGGCAGATGAGAGGCACTGGGGGGCAGATGAGAGGCACTGGGGGCTGATAAAAGGCACTGGGGGCTGATAAGAGGCACTGGGGGCTGATGGAGAGGCTGCTGGGGACTGAGAAGCTACTAGGGACTGATGGAAAGGCTTCTGGGGGCTAATGAGAGGCACTGGGGGAAGATGAGAGGCACTGGGGGAAGATAAGAGGCACTGGGGGCTGATGGAGTGGCTGCTGGGGGCTGAGAAGCAACCGCGGGCTGATATGAGGCTACTGGGGGATGATGAGAGGCATGGGGCTCTTATCTGAGGTCTGATTGGGGGTCATTCATATTGGGGTCTGAGCTTAGGTCTGATTGGTGGTCTGATCTGAGGTCTTATTAACATTGGGGATCTTATTGGGGCTGTTAGCTGAGGTTTGATTAACATTGGGGGTCTGATTGGTGGTCTGACCCGAGGTATAATGAAACATATATATTTTTTAATTGTCCCCCTCTAAAACCTTATGGGCCAGTGCGTCTTATAGGGCGAAAAATACGGTACTTGCTTGCTCTTCCTCCCGATCTCTCCTGCCGTTTGCGTACGCCACGTTCCATGACGTCACACGGAGGCACTGCAACAATAGGCTGAGCCCCAGTCTCCTTCCTGAACTGCAGAGCGGTTCCCACTTCCACCCTGAGCCCAGCTGCCCAGAGCACTGATCCTGAGCCTGCTGGAGTCTTCAGAACTGTAAGGATTTACAGTAAGTCACTGTAAGCTATATTATATATATTACCTGTTTTATGTGAGTAAGGGTGCTGGGTGGTTGGAGAAGGGGGGAGCGGTGGATGGAGGGGTACAGTACTATCTGCACATTGTAAAAATAAAAAAAAGTAATCTGCAAAATACTATATATTTGTGTAAGAAGTTGTGCTTTTTTAATTTTTAGAATAATGGTAAAGCCATTTTATTTGATATTTTTGTGCGGATTTCCCCCCCCCCCCCCCCCCCTCTATATTAAGGGACACTATAGTCACCAGAACCACAACAGCTACGTAGTAGTTCTGGTGTCTATAGCATGTCTCTGCAAGCTTTTTACTGTAAACACTGCATTTTGAAAATATGACAATGAGCTACATAAAACTTGCAAACATTTAGTAACAACATTTACCACATTGTATCATATTTGTCTTGCTTCATAACATCAAACATAACAACAAAAAAGGTGGGCGTGGATGGTGAGCTCATTCGGTGGTGCAGTGGGCCACTTGACTGGATTTTCCTCCCAGGACTAAGGCTGCCAGCCCTCCCCTGGCTCAGGGGGTGTGTGCTTTCTGCTGCAGCTCAGAGCAGAGTGAGTGTCATTTCTACCTCAGCTCACAGCAGTATATATGGCTGTTAGCAGTTGAATGATGGAACTGAGCATGCGCGACCACCTCAGTAGGTGGATGTGCACATTATCATGCAGATAAAAAAAAGGGGGCACCATTACAGTGAAGTAAAGAGAATATCTCACAACAGGAGCATTTTTAAATGGAACATAAAGTACAAAAGCGACTAGTTTTTCATGTTTTTTATATTAAAAAAAACAGTTACATTTAATAGTATCACAACCACTTTAAAAATAATTATGAATGGCATTGCTTTTTACAGATATGTTATAGCTGAAGCCCATTGTAACCAGTACAATAAAAATTCTTCTTTTCTGAGGACCACACTAGAGATGAGCGAATTTTTCGAAAAAATTTGGTTCGATCAAGACTTATTTGCGGTGAATTGCATTAAAAAACGTCTATTTCCTGGCTGCAGAGAGCCTTTATAGTGGTGTAGAACACTGTGTAACACAGTGTAACACGCATAGGGAGTCTGTTCTGGAAGTAAAATAATACTGTGAGTCAGTATGACATGCAGATGACAGGAGTCGCTCTTAGAATCACTGCACACTCCACTAGTGATGAGCAGCAGGGGCAATATTCAAATTCGTGATACTTCACAAATATTTGGGCGAATATTCACCATATATTCGCAAATTCGTTATCTCCAGACATTATTTTCTTGATCACGGAAACGGCAATTGAAACATTTGTGATAAAAATTAGCATTACGAAAATTCGCAATCAACACTACTCCTAAAGTCAAAGATTTTGCAGCCTTCTCATTGGCCCACAAGCTAGAAGCAGGGAGGGATCATGTGTACTGATAAAAAAAAATCTCGAATATTCGAAATTACGAATATATATCACTGTATTATAAAAATCTGCAATTCGAATATTAGTGATCAACACTACACTTCACTTATTTGGGCAGTCATGGGGCCAAAACTGACCAAATAACTCAAGTATGAACTCAGCCTTACAGGTCGATATTAGTGTCAAGAAGAAGCGCACTCCTGTCATCAGCTGATTCCACATAGATGTCTACAGAACCTTTTCTAATAAACGCTTTTAAAAGTAGACCGCCCCCCCCCCCGCCCCCCCCCCCCCCCCCCCCCCCCCCCCCCCGAGAGAGTGGAGAGGGTGTCAGCAAAAAGTTTGTGTTGACGTCACTGATTATTTTGCCCTTCCTATGATCCGTCAGAACAATAACCCCCAAAAAACGGAATCTGTCTGTTGAGCATCCGCCTTCACTCGGTCATCATTTGGTCAGTAATCCATCACAGTATTGTTAATTAGTGTTGATCGCGAATATTCTAATCCCAAATTTTTATCATGAATATATTACATTGCCGATTTTTGCAATCAAGTAAATAATGACTGGAGATCACGAATTCTCGAATCTGCGGCGAATATTCGGCCAATAATTTGCGAAATATCGCAAACTTGAATATTGCCTATGCCGCTCATCACTATTGCTAATGCCAAAAAAAACAGGAGTGGATCCAAAACAGGGATGACGTGAGAAAGGAATATTTGCATGTCTTCTGTGTTTTGTACCCACTCCTGCTTTTGGCTGCCAAATCACAAGCCAATTCTGATGGGACCATACAGGCCTTACAGCTGCTACACAAACAGGATCCGTTGTGCATCTAATTTTTCCTTCCTTCTGACAGATCAGAAGAAAGGTCAAAAAAATGATGATGTCCATCAGGCCGAAAGCCATAATAGTGGCCCAGTCATGAAGTGGGGAGGGTGGGAACAGCATGAGAAGTCCACAGAGTGGCCCAGTGACATAGTGGTGAGGTGGAATCAGCATGATGTGACCACAGAGTGGCCCAATGACAGAGTGTCGAGGTAGCGGCAGAATCAGGAGGTGGCCACAGAGTGGAACAATGACGGTAATGTTGATCGCAAATATTCTAATCGCGAATTTTTATTGTGAATATTGACACTTCAAGAATTCACAAATATCTAGAATATAGTGCTATATCTTCGTAATAGCGAATATTCTAGATTTTTTTATATCAGTACCCATGATCCCTAACTGTTTCTTGCTTGTGGGCTAATGAGAAGGCTGCAATATCTTTGACTTTAGGAGTAGTGTTGATCGTGAATTTTCGTATTGCAAATTTATATCACGAATTTTCCGATTGCCGATTTTTGCATTCAAGAAAATGATGACTGCAGATCACGAGTTCTCAAATTCGCGAATATATGACAAATATTTGCCCCTGCCGCTCATCAATTAATGACAGTATGGAGGTGGCGGCACCATCAGGAGGCCACAGAGCGGCACAATGACAGAGTGTGCAGGTGGCGGCAGCCGGCAGCAGCAGCAGCATCAGGAGGAGGCCACAGAGTTGCACAATGACAGTGTGGAGGTGACAGCAGCATCAGAAGACCACAGAGTGACCCTGTGACAGTGTGGGGAGGTGGCAACAGCATCAGGAGACCACAAAGTGGCAAGGTGACATAGTGTGGAGGTGACAGCAGCATCAGAAGACCACAGAGTGACCCTGTGACAGTGTGGGGAGGTGGCAGCAGCATCAGGAGACCACAGAGTGGCAAGGTGACATAGTGTGGAGGTGACAGCAGAATCAGGAGACCACAGAGTGGCAAGGTGACATAGTGTGAAGGTGACAGCAGCATAAGAAGACCACAGAGTGGCAAGGTGACATAGTGTTGAGGTGGCAACAGCATCAGGAGACCACAGAGTGACCTGGTGACAAAGTGGGGAGGTGGCAGCAGCATAAGGAGACCACAGAGTGGCAAGGTTACATACTGAGGAGGTGACAGCAGCATCAGGAGACCACAGAGTGATCTGGTGACAGAGTGGGCAGGTGTGTGGCAATACGAGTTTCAGCTAAGAATGGTGGGTGAAAGAAGGAGCACTTGGCATCAGATGTGAGGTATCAGGCAGGTTGCAGCATCAGAATAGTAGCTGAGGCAGGTAGCCAGAAGAAACCAGCCTCTTTTGTCAAAGTGTTGGTGTGGCACCATTGATGATATAGTCTGATGCATCAGTCATTGGTGGGTGGAAATCCTGGCTGATCCACGCCTGATTCATCTTGACAAAAGGTCAGTCTCTTCACATTTTGGGTGGACAGGCGAGTTCTTCTTGGGGTAACTATGGCCCACGCCGCACTAAAGCTTTTCCTGGGCAAACTCTGCTAATTGTGGCCACAAATAAAATTTGGCTGCCCAGGAGTCCAGCAGATCTTCAATGTGGGGTGGCAGGGTACTGTCCAAGTGTGCCACCACCTGCTGGTTCAGGTCCTGCTCCAGGAATAGCTGCTGCTGGTGGTGAGTAGTTTCTTTACTAGGTGGGAAAAGAAAGCTGCTCATCAGCGACTCTAGACTCAAGTTGCTGCTGATGGAGCTGGAACGGCTCCTACCCCCCCCCCCCCACCCTGCCACAGCAGCCATGGCAGAGGAACGTGAGCGCAGAGAACCCACCCCCCGGTCAGACCTGCGAGAGGATGGACGATGGCACAGATAGGCAGCGGCCAACTCACTACATAGGATGTCTCAATAGTAGTTCAGTTTGTCCTCCCTCTCAGCAGGTGTAAAAAAGGCCCTCATTTTGGACCGATAGCGAGGGTCCAACAAGGTGGAGAGCCATAAGTGATCCCTCTGCCGAATTATGACAATTCGGCTGTCACTACGCAAGCAAGTGAGCATGCATCGGGCCATATGTGCAAGTAACTCGTAGAGACTCCCTGCCTCCATCTCCACTGCATACTGCCACTGTGTGTCTGGGTCCTCTGCCTCATCTTCCTCTTCACCCAGTAGCTCCTCTGTCTGCTCCTGCTCCTCCTCTCCTGTCACGTGTGTGTAAAAACCACCCATTTTGCCACACATTGCTTGTGCTCCAATGTCCTCCTCCTCCTCCAGTTCAGCCCCCACATGGCTCATGTGGCCGTAAGATCTAGGCACCATGTCTCCAGTCCCTTGACCAGACAGATTTACCAGCATCTGTCCCAGGACATGAAGCAGTGGAATGAAGTTGTTCATCCCATAGTCCTGGCGACTGACAAATAATGTGGCCTCCTCAAAGGGCCTGAGCAAATGGCAGGTATCATGCATGAGCTGCCACTGGCTGACATCGAATTTACACAGAGGAGTACTCCTGTCCTCTTGGATCATCAAGAAATTGTTTAAATGGCCTTTCTCTGTTCGTATAGTCGAGCCAACATATGGAGGGTGGAAACGTTGCATATTAGCCTATGTGGGGGGATGCCATTCTGCCGCTGCAGCTCAAGGAGGGTGTGCTTTGTGGTGTACAAGTGGCTGAAGTGCATGCAAAGTTTCCTGCCCATTTTTAGGATGTCTTTCAAATGGGTGGAAGACTTCAGGAACCGCTTGGCAACCAGATTGAACACGTGTGCCATGCAGGGCACATGGCTCAGCACTCCTAGACGCAACGCTGACACCATGTTCTTCCCATTGTCAGTCACCATGGTTCCGATTTTGAGTTGTCGCGGAGAAAGCCAGGATTCGATTTCTTGATGAAGGACACGGAGCAGTTCCTCCCCTGTGTGACTCTGTTCGCCCAGGCAAATGAGGTGCAGAACAGCATCACACTGCTGTGCTCTGCACATGTGGTATGCTGGAGTGGCACTGTGAATTGTCCCTGCAGTGGAGACTGATGACACGGTGGAGGATGAGGAGGCAGAGGCAGACATTGTCGCAGGACCAACGGCGTGAGAACGTGGAGGCGAAGGCGGCATCACCTGGCCAAGTTGCTGGTGTGGCTGTGCAGAAACCACATTCACCCAGTGGGCCGTAAAGGACATGTATTGTCCCTGACCGTAGTTACAGCTCCACACGTCGGTGCTGCCGTGCACTTTGGCAGACACCGACAGGCTCAATGACTGGCCCACCTTCTGTTCTACATGTGTGTGCAGGGCTGGTACTGCCTTTTTGGCAAAGAAATGATGACTTGGGACTCTCCACCTCGTTTCGGCAAGAGCCATCAGTTTTCTGAAAGGTGCAGAGTTCACCACTTGGAAAGGGAGGGAATGCAGCACCAGCAACAAGGACAGGAGCAAATTCAGCTTCTGCGGTGTTGGATGAGTGCACACATACTGCTGTCTCTTGGCAATCGCTTCGGTGATCGATTGCTGACAGAATTACTGACAAGGAGTAGGAGGAGCAGGAGCATCAGGACCAGCAGATGATGGGATTGACAGACAGCTCCCTTCAGCTAAGGTGGTGGAGCCTTGACTGCCTGAAAACGGGTGCGTGCCACTGGGTGATGCAGCGGGTGCTGCAGCAGGCTGGACCACCACATTGGAGCCACGGTTCTCCCAGGCCACTTTATGGTGACGCTGCATATGTTGACGTAGGGCCGTGGTGCCAACATTGGCACCCTGGCCACACCTCACCTTCTGCCCACAGATTCTACATCTGGCCATGTTCACCTCCTCTGCAGCTTAACAAAACAATGCCACACCGCAGAGTATGTGATTTTACCCCCAACACTACGCACTGACTGCCTGCTACCGCTGCTGCTTCCGTGAACCCGTGCACCACTACTTTCCAGGCAGGTAGGCTCCTGCAAAGCGGGTGGTCTACTCCGGGCATGTTTGGCTCCGACCTCCCACTGCTGCCACCCTGTCATGCTAGTGCCTTGCTGGCTCCACAGCTGCCTCACATGCAAGCTGCCACCCTCTTCTCCAGATGATGGTGAAGCCCCTAATTCACCCAGCTCCCAAGTGCGATCAGCTACATCATCGAGTACTGTCTGCAAGTCACTGATGTCCTCCTTAACGGTCTCTGGGTCAGAAGCGTCATCCCTCGCAACACCAGCTCCCACGCCACTCTCATTATCACTACTTGCCCGCCTATCGGAGGAAGCGGTGGATGTCTCCTCCACATCTTGGCTGACCAGTAACTGATGACTGTCCTCTATTAGCTCGTCCTCGCTGTATAGTGGGGCTAAGCCCACAGCATATAATTCTTGTCTGGCTGAGGGAACAGAAAAGGACAAAGGCAGGTTGAGGACAGGAGAGGGCACAGGGCTTGCTCCTGGGCCATGCCAACTAAGGTTTGTGTCTGACGAACCTACCGACTCTTGACTGCGGATGTCTGATGTCACTTGGGATGAAGTGGATGACCGAGTCAACCATTCATGAACTGCTGGGTTGCTGGTCAAGACACAAACGCTAGATGACACCGGGAGCTCAGGCCTCTCGCTGCGACTCCTGCTTCCACGCCCCCTTACTCTGCTGCGACCTGTGCCTGCGCCAGAAACATTTAGGCCTCTGCCACTCCCCTGTGCACAGCCTGGCACTTCTCTGTCTGACATACTGTTAGATCAAATAAATAAATAAAAAGGAAATTAAAACACACTAAAAAAGTCTGTAATTTTGTCACTTCACCACACAATGGTTAATAAGCCCTTTCTTTTCCCACTAATACACGGCAAAAAGGGCTGTAATTTTCTCACTTCCCCACACAACGGAATTTTTTTTTTGTGCCACTAATACACGACAAAAAGGGCTTTAGAACATATAACGGCACCGCTGAACGGCAAATAAAAATTTTTTTTGGGCCACTAATACATGTCAAAAAGGGCTGTCATTTTCTCACTTCACCACACAATGACATATACTTTTTTTGTGCCACTAATACACACAAAAAAGGGCTTTAGAACATATAACTGCACCACTGAATGGCAAATAGGCCCTTATTTTTTTCTACTGATACACTGCACAAAATGCTTTAGAACATATAACTGCACAGCTGAACGGCAAACATATTTTTCTTTTGCCACTAATACACGACACAAAGGGCTTTAGAACATATAACTGCACCGCTGAACGGCAAATATATATTTTTTGTGCCACTAATACATGACAAAATGGGCTTTAGAACATATAACTGCACTGCTGAATGGCAAATAAAAAATGTTTTTGTGCCACTAATACATGCCAAAAAGGCTGTCATTTTCGCACTTCACCACACAATGACATATACTTTTTTTGTGCCACTAATACACACAAAAAAGGGCTTTAGAACATATAACTGCACCACTGAATGGCAAATAGGCCCTTATTTTTTTCTACTGATACACTGCACAAAATGCTTTAGAACATATAACTGCACAGCTGAACGGCAAACATATTTTTCTTTTGCCACTAATACACGACAAAAAGGGCTTTAGAACATTTAACTGGACCGCTGAACGGCAAATATATATTTTTTGTGCCACTAATACATGACAAAATGGGCTTCAGAACATATAACTGCACTGCTGAATGGCAAATAAAAAATGTTTTTGTGCCACTAATACATGCCAAAAAGGCTGTCATTTTCGCACTTCACCACACAACGGCTAATAATCCCTTTTTTCCCACTAATACAAGCCAAAAAAGGCTTTAGAACATATAACTGCACCGCACAAGGGCAAATAAGACATATAAATATTTCCTTGTTATAAACCCTGTTAATGGCTGTAACACCCCAACGGTTTGCTGGAATTATAGAGCTGTATAATGGCAATTTGGGTCCTCAGTCAGTGTAAAAGGATTGTTCCTATTACCCAGGCTGTAACCTCCCCTACTGAACCCTGTTCTACATAAATGCTGTGGAATGATTCCTCCCTATACTTTCCTTACAACTTGAAGAATGTTTCCCTGAACTTCTTTAGAGCAAAATAAAAGTTTTAAAGTCTTTCCTAGCACTGTCCCTAGTGCCTGCTGACGTCTCTCCCTGCACTAAGTTCCCTGGAAATGGCAGAATCCAAGATGGCTGAGGGTATTTATAGGGCTGTGACATCACAGGGCTGGTTGGCTGCTGATTGGCTGCATGCATTGCATTATGGGTGATCCCGCATTCCCAGAGTTCCTTTTTCCATGCCCTCACATGTGCAGCAGCCATTTTAGAAAAGAATGCGATTCGTTACCACGGAACGTGAGGAAATTCGGATTTGGTGCGAATCGAATTTTTCCTGAAATTTGGATCGAATTCCACTTTGTCAACTTCGATTTACTCATCTCTAGACCACACTGAATCATCTCCTTGGCTCAGAGACTGTGGATTAAAAGCGTATGTGTTTCCTTTACTGTAATATATATTATACACTCACCTAAAGAATTATTAGGAACACCATACTAACACGGTGTTGGACCCCCTTTTGCCTTCAAAACTGCCTTAATTCTACGTGGCATTGATTCAACAAGGTGCTGATAGCATTCTTTAGAAATGTTGGCCCATATTGATAGGATAGCATCTTGCAGTTGATGGAGATTTGAGGGATGCACATCCAGGGCACGAAGCTCCCGTTCCACCACATCCCAAAGATGCTCTATTGGGTTGAGATCTGGTGACTGTGGGGGCCATTTTAGTACAGGGAACTCATTGTCATGTTCAAGAAACCATTTTTCCAGTCTGCAACAGTCCAATTTTGGTGAGCTTGTGCAAATTGTAGCCTCTTTTTCCTATTTGTAGTGGAGATGAGTGGTACCCGGTGGGGTCTTCTGCTGTTGTAGCCCATCCGCCTCAAGGTTGTGCGTGTTGTGGCTTCACAAATGCTTTGCTGCATACCTCGGTGGTTATTTCAGTCAACGTTGCTCTTCTATCAGCTTGAATCAGTCGGCCCATTCTCCTCTGACCTCAAGCATCAACAAGGCATTTTCGCCCACAGGACTGCCGCATACTGGATGTTTTTCCCTTTTCACACCATTCTTTGTAAACCCTAGAAAGGGTTGTGCGTGAAAATCCCAGTAACTGAGCAGATTGTGAAATACTGATGACCGGTCCGTCTGGCACCAACAACAATGCCACGCTCAAAATTGCTTAAATCACCTTTCTTTCCCATTCTGACATTCAGTTTGGAGTTCAGGAGATTGTCTTGACCAGGACCACAACCCTACATGCATCGAAGCAACTGCCATGTGATTGGTTGACTAGATAATCGCATTAATGAGAAATAGAACAGGTGTTCCTAATAATTCTTTAGGTGAGTGTATATATGTGGCTATGGGAATCTGTGCGCGTAAGAGAAACACGGACAGCATTTCCCATCTCAGATCCTCATTTTAAACAAATGTCATTGCTCTTTGACATACATTATCTGAATGGGGCAGATTAGGTTTCAGATTTCGATGCTGAACAGACAATGGACTGTAAAGCCTGAAATGCAGGGACCCACTTGGAGTGACTTTTTTAAAATCTTTTATCATGGATTTTATATATTTTAGTTCTGAAAAATGAAAGCTGCACTGTGATTGGTTGCTGTGGGCAACAATTTTTTTTTTTCTTTTTTAGACAGTGCTGCTGTAGTTTGATAAGAATTTAGTTTAAAGGGGTTTTCCAGGTGTTTAATATTGATGACCTATCCTCAGGTGGTGGTCCAACATAAGGCATAAGTTTAAAGAGTCTGTGGAGCTCCGGTGAGTGCTGTGGCCTGCTCACAGCATACTAAGCACAGCGCCCTCCATAGCATAGTGGCTGTGTTTGGTATTACTTGAATGAGACTGAGCTGCACCTAGTCCAATGAAGGTGAGGTCACTGACCTAGAAAGAAGCATCTTCAATCAGATGATTGGCAGGGAGGGTGCCAATTCAATAATAAAAAATTGCTTTCAAAAGTGTTCATAGCCTATAAAGGGATTGTCCTGCATTTTGATATTGATAGCCTATCATTAGGTTAAGAAATCAATATGAGCAGGGGCGGACTGGGAACTTAAAGTGGCCCCATGTTGTAGGCAGGTCCATATTGACAGAAGACAGGCAAAACAAGTAACCATGGACCATAGAAGTAAGGGGAGTCTGCAATACCACAGTGCATCACAAAATACTGACACCCTTGCCATAGTATTCCACTGAATCAGCATCCCTAGGACAGTGATACCATTAAGTTCAGGAAGTCACTCCAGCCGATGTCCAGGAGCATAAGTATCTGATGCTTCTAGCATTAATTAATGCTGATTGCTGTGAAGGAGGCTTGGACAGCACCCAATTTCCCTGTAAGGTCTATGGCCAGTCTGACCCTAAGGGTTCATACACACGTCTGTTGCCCGGCAGTACACAGGCACCGTCTGTGGGTCCGTAATCTGGAAGGCTGGTGTGGAACGGAGGCACAGAACCCCACAGAAGCACTACAGAGTGCTTCAGCTGGGTTTCTGTCCGTGCCTTCGCACTGTAAAAAAGTAGTGCATGCACTGCGGATCCTATTCAAGTGAATGAGTCCGTGATCCGCATGCGGCAGCCCTACGATCAGTGCCCATGCAGCACAGGCCCAGCAGGCAGATGTTCGTGTGCATGAGCCATAAATATCTGGTCCAACACCCCTCAGCTGCTTCATTGTAGTTCCAGCGATAGAAGTAGTTGCTGGTAACTACAGTGCTGGTCACATTGAAGTAAGTAGGAGCAGCGCTCCAGGTACCAGCTCCGTCCATTACATAATGGATAAAACTATGGATTTCTAGTGCCTAATTCCAGTGCCTGGAGCTACAATGAATCAGCTGATTGGCAGGGGTGCGGGGTGTTGAAACACCACTTTTCTATTTTGATGGCCTAACCTGATGGCATTCACAACCTTTTTTGAACTTGTAGCTGAAAGTATTCTTGGTACAGTGGGCTTCCATTATAAGTTCTGCTAGGAGGTCCCATGGTTAATTGTTCTGCCCAGGATTCACTGTGTCTATATCAGTTTAATGTATACCCTAAAAAGACAGTACATACACTGGAATAACTGCACATGAATGAACAGTGAAGCTTAACACAGCGCCATCTACTGTCAGCTTAAAGTGTAATTGCCATTTCACTACCAAAAATGAAATTCCTAACATATGTAATGCTGAAGGGAAGATATTCATAAAGATGCATTCTTCAGCTAATTTTACCTTTCTAATGTCTGTATTCAGCCCCTAGCAACCATATTTCTCTGTGCTTCTATTTCAGTAACTTCCTAAGATGGCCTCTGCTGCTCTTTCTGTGATGATCTTTGCCCTTCCTTGAGGCCATCCTGTATTTCCATCACTTCCCATAAGCCCTTGCTCTCCTCACATGAACTAGCAGGACCAATCAGAACGCAGATAACTTCCCACAGTACCCAGAGCAGTGTGTATCTTCACATACAGCTAACCAGAGACAAGCCTTGCAATTACATTAAATCATTAAAGGGGTTGTCTGAGTTATTTTTTTGTTCTTTCTATGTTCCTAACTGGGCAAATCTAACAGCTTTCCAATTACCTCACTTTATCTCCAGTGGCTGGTTTCTCAGAGTTCACTGAGGAGGTCACATGACCTGTGATGTCAGCTTCTCTCCCTGCTTTGATAAACTTTGTTTACAAGCCTGTAAATGAGATGTCACTGTGCTGGCCACGCCCCCCTTCACTGCCGTCTGCTCTCTCTCCAAGGATTCTTAACCCCTTCAGCTGTACACACTGGGTATCTGCAGCAGTGACATTTCTGGGCACATTTGCTGAAGGACTAGACAGAGCAGGGCTGAGTCCTCCTCCAAGAGCTCGTCCGTCTCTTGTTATAATACTGAGAAGACGGACTGCACACGGCGACGCTGTGAGATGAGAGCTGCTGAATAGGAAGGAGCATGCATCTGTAGGAGCTATTAGCAGGTAAAACTGAAACTGATCAAATTTTAAATCACAAAAGCACTTATACAGCAGGGTGCACTATACCATTAGGGGATAAAAAAAAATGAAACGGCAGTTACACTTTAACATAGTTCCTCCAACATTAAGCGGCAGTAGTGTTGAGCGCGAATATTCGAATTGCGAATTTTAATTGTGAATATCGCCACTTCCAGAATTCGCTAATATTTAGAATATAGTGCTATATATTTGTATTCACGGATATTCTAATTGCAAATTTATTGCGAATATCGGCACTTAGCAACATCCCTAGCAACCAATAGGAAAGTTGCCTACCCCTTATTGTTGATAGCGAATATTTTACATTGTCGATTTTCGCAATCAAGTAAATAAAGAATGGAGATTACGAATTTTCGAATTAGCGAATATTCGGCCAAAATTCGCGAAATATCGCGACTTCAAAAATTGCCTATGCCGCTCATCACTAAGCGGCAGCTGTTGCTGTATTGCAACACCTTTGAGTGCATTAAATTGATCCCTTTGTATAAGTCTCAATGTATGAAGTAATGATAAGTAAGGCTAATGTGCTTTGGTTTACTCATTTTATAATATCCTCCTTAAAGGGGTTCTGCACTTTTATTTAACTGATGATCTATCCTCTGGATAGATCATCAGCTTCTGATCGGCGGGGGTCCGACACCCGGGACCCCCGCCGATCAGCTGTTTGAGAAGGCAGCGGCGCTCCAGCAGCGCCGCGCCTTCTCACTGTTTACCGCCGGGCCGCCCGCCCACTGACGTCACGACTTGTATCAACTAGAGTGGGCGCGGCTAAGCTCCATTCAAGTGAACAGAGCTTAGCCGCGCCCACTCTAGTTGATACTAGTCGTGACGTCAGTGGGCGGGCGGCCCGGCGGTAAATAGTGAGAAGGCAGCGGCGCTACTGGAGCACTGATGCCTTCTCAAACAGCTGATCGGCGGGGGTCCCGGGTGTCGGACCCCGGCCGATCAGAAGCTGATGATCTATCCAGAGGATAGATCATCAGTTAAATGAAGGTGCAGAACCCCTTTAAAGGGGGTATTTCTCCTCCATTCTGGTCTGTAGTAACATGACCATGTCCATGTAGCTCTTTTGTATTTTCTGTGATATCCATGGGTGGGGCAGTGATAAGGGAGTGTCTATGTAATTAGCTAGGTAGGAGGAGCTAGGTAGGAGGAGCTGATAGGGGCAGTGATAGGGGAGTGACTATGTAATTAGCTGGGTGGGAGGAGCTATAAATTATCTGGGCGTTGTTAGGGGCGGTGCTGGAGCTGTGGCAGAGGAAGGAGAACTGCATCATGGGTTTGGTTGGATACAACAACAGGAAGTGCTACATACAGGATGGAAACTAACCAGAGGGATTTGTTTACATAGTAAAAATCGGTTGGGAGACTCCAAACTGAAAGAAAAAAAAGCATGAGGAAGATGTACATGAGGCAAGCAACTACACTGAACAAAAATATAAACGCAACACTTTTGGTTTTGTTTTGTTCCTATTTTGCATGATCTGAAACATTTTCTACAAACACAAAAGACCCATTACTCTCAAATATTGTTCACAAATCTGTCTAAATCTGTGTTACTGAGCACTTCTCCTTTGCCAAGATAATCCATCCCACCTCACAGGTGTGGCATATCAAGGTGCTGATTAGACAGCATGAATATTGCACAGGTGTGCCTTAGGCCGAATGCACACGGTCGTGTTTCACGGCCGTGAGCGGTCCGTGGTAACACGGTCTGGATTCCTGCTAAGAGCAAGAGCACACAGCAGCATTGGTTGCTATGACGCTATGAGTGTACGAGTGTATTACTGTAGTGCAGCGGCGGCATGAAGCGCACGGCGTCATAGCAACCAATGACGCCGTGCACTCCTGCTCTCAGCAAGAATCCAGACCGTGTTACCACAGACCACTCATGGCCGTGAAACACGGCAGTGTGCATTCGGCTTTAGACTGCCCACAATAGAAGGCCACTCTGAAATGTGCAGTTTTGAGGGAGCGTGCAATAGGCATGCTGACTGCAGGAATATCTACCAGAGCTGTTGCCCGTGCAATGAATGTTCATTTCTCTACCATAAGCCGCCTCCAAAGGTATTTCAGAGTATTTGCCAGTACATCCAACATGCCTCACAACCGCAGACCACGTGTAACCACCCCAGCCCAGGATCTCCACATCCAGCATGTTCACGTCCATGATCGTCTTAGACCAGCCACACAAACAGCTGCAGCAACAATCGGTTTGCATAACGAAAGAATTTCTGCACAAACTGTCAGAAACCAGCTCAGGGAAGCTCATCTGCATGCTCGTCGTCCTCATCGGGGTCTGGACCTGACTGTAGTTCATCGTCGTAACCGACTTGAGTGGGCAAATGCTTACATTCAATGGCGTCTGGCACGTGGAAGAAGCGTTGTGGATCGAGTGGCCCATAGTGGAGGTGGGGTTATGGTATGGGCAGGCGTATGTTATGGACAATGAACAAAGGTGCATTTTATTGATGGCATTTTGAATGCACAGAGATACGGTGATGAGATCCTGAGGCCCATTGTTGTGCCATTCATCCACGAACATCACCTCATGGTGCAGCATGATAATGCACGGCCCCATATTGCAAGGATTTGTACACAATTCCTGGAAGCTGAAAACATCCCAGTTCTTGCATGGCCAGCATACTCACCGGACATGTCACCCATTGAGCATGTTTGGGGTGCTCTGGATGGGTATACGACAGAGTGTTCCAGTTCCTGCCAATATTCTGCAACTTCGCACAGCTATAGAAGAGGAGTGGACCAACATTCCACAGGCCACAATTAACAACCTGATCAATTCTATGCAACGGAGATGTGTTGCACTGCGTGAGGCAAATGGTGGCCACACCAGACACTGACTGGTTTTATGACCCCCCCCTTCCCCCACAGTAAGGCAAAACTGTGCACATTTCAGAGTGGTCTTTTATTGTGGGAAGTCTAAGGCACACCTGTGCAATATTCATGCTGTCTAATCAGCACCTTGATATGCCACACCTGTGAGGTGGGATGGATTATCTTGGTGTCACGACTGAGGATGGGGGAAATCCTCAGCCGTGCGGTGTCGGAAGATGTCCAGTCGCTACTCGCCAGGAACACAGAATTAGGGAGCAGGTCACCTCCTGCTGCGTCCCTAACGCTGACCCTGTCTCCTACCTGCATGGGCCGACCTTGATGGTAGGAGGACCCATGCGCAGGAACCTCGGAGCCCTGACTTACCCTCCGTCCGGTCCCTGGGCTATGGAGCAGGGTAAGACAACCCACTCCTCCTAGGAACGGAGGAGCAGGAGTCTCACTGGCCAAGCAGCATGAAGATGGGGGTACATAAACAGGACTACGGATAAGACAGGTGAACCCTAACAGTTCCACACATACCTGTCTCAGCCTAGCTGACTGGAACCCGTGCAAACGCTGTCCACACAAACAAAGGTAAACAGCACACACATGAAGACACACAGGGACCAGGACATCCATAGCTGCACAAAAAGCAAAGACCCAGGACATCAACAACAAATCACGCAATAATAACATATGACCGGAAGGGTGGCCCTTACAAGGAGATGACACACCCAGTGACATCACACACACTGGGAAGAGAGTTAACCCTTCCAGCACCACAGGAAAGGGAAAACACCAACTTAAAGGAACCGTGTCCAAACACAACAAACACACTGTGGTTGTTACCGGTGGCAACCGTGTCCTGGGAGTCAGCCCAAGGGCCGGGAAACTGCCACCACATGTACACATCACCAAACGTTGCCACGGGCAACCACAGTGCAGGAAAGGTGTCAGTGCACACCACACAATACACAGAGTGCACACAGACAAACAACAGTGCATACATACATGCACACAGACTCCAAGGGACCGCACACACACCTGTTGTCCGCGGCAACCGCACCTGAGACAAGTAACATCATGCCTCAAGCTGCGGTTGAAACAACAACCGAAACCGCGGGCAACAGTATGCGGCTCCCAAGGAGTCACGGCCAAAACCGTGGCCGTGACACTTGGCAAAGGAGAAGTGCTCACTAACACAGATTTAGATAGATTTGTGAACAATATTTGAGAGTAATGGGTCTTTTGTGTATGTAGAAAATGTTTCAGATCTTTGAGTTCAGCTCATGCAAAATGGGAGCAAAACCAAAAGTGCTGCGTTTATATTTTTGTTCGGTGTATATGAGCCTTTCTATTTAAAAACATAGTAATCCTGGAAAACCCCTTTATGTGCTATACAGGGATACTGTATTCTGGTGCCTAGTGACCCTTTACTCCATGAGAGGACACAAGTACTAAAAATTGTCACATATAGTTGGAGGGCTTCAGTACAGATTTTGTATCGGGGCCCAGGAGCTTCCAGTTAACACTTGTGCTGCTATTAAGATTTCAGTAATAAATCCATACCACACACAGACACAAATTACATGTATAACCTATAGCAGGGATGGCCAACCTGCGGCTCTCCACCTGTTGCAAAACTACAACTCCAACATGCCCAGACTGCCTACAGCTATCAGCCTACAGAAAGGCATGGTGGGAATTGTAGTGCCCTATAGACACTACTCAAGCTCATGGCTGATGAAGACGTGAGGACAATTATAGCCTATGTACAAGACAAGGGAGGGAAATGTTAGTTAATGCTGGCGATGTCATCCTGCCTGCAATGCTTACATAAAAGTATATGTTTTAAGGCAATAATCACAGGTTGTTAGCAGCGTTATTATGGGTTCAGATGAACGGTTTGAATGCCCATCGGCACTGGGTGAGCAAGACAGCCGTGAATGAGCCCTATGAAGTTGTAATTGCGTCTCTTTACCTGTGTGGTAACATGTGGATGTTCTTGTACAAGTTTTCCCAAGAGACTCCTTGCAAAACGTTCTTACATCAGAAGCCTTTGCTATATCATTAACACTTTGGGTGTCCTCTGTGCCATGTAAAAGAACGCGTTGAGGTCCATTTCTCATTCGTGGTGGGGGGTAATTGAGTCAGGATGAAAAGTATAAATTATTAGTATTATTTATTATTCATTTATTTTATGCACGTATATAGCGCTACTATATTCCACAGTGCTTTACAGACATTAGCATCCAACTGTCCATTAATGACCAGGTTTTAGCTTCTATTTGTCAAGTTACTCAATAACTGCAAGGTTACTATCGGCTACTTGTCAGCAAGTCACGTAATGTTCTGGAGATGTTACTCCATTAGCTATCATGACTAAGGGATGCGTTATTCAATCATCATTTCTTTACTTTGCCCCCTCAATGTAACTCAAAGGGGTTGTCCATAACTTTAATATTGATGGCTTATCGTCAGTGGGGGTCCGACACCCTTCATCCCACCGATTAGCTGTTCTGTGGTAGCTCTGGTACCAGAACCACACAGCTCCATTCATTGTGTAATGGACGGAGCTGGTTACTGCCGCCCTGCCCCCATTCACTTCAGTAGGACCAGCATTGTAGTAGCCAGCTCCAGTCCTAACCATACAGATGTGGACAGTTAGGGCACAGCCATGCGGTCAGGTTTCTGCACGCAGTTTTGGAATCCAAAAACTAGGAGCAGTGGCATAACTAGAACTGACTGGGCCCCACAGCAGAATTTTGAATGGGCCCCCTCCCCCCAGAAACGTCTTCGCAACCCTCAACTCATGTGCAAACCCCACTCCCGAGGATAGTCAAGATCGAGCTCTCAGACGAGGCCCGGCAGCCGCTCCATCCGTTTCCTACAGTGTCACTGTATATAATGTCATTCTATAATACTGTTGAGGGGGCCCTGACAAAAAAAAATATTTTACTCCTCCTCCTGGGTGGGCCCCTTGTGAGTTCGGGCTCCAAAGCAGTCACTTCCCCTGCTTACCCTATAGCTATGCCCCTGACTAGAAGTAAATTCAAAAAAGTGTCCTTTACACTTTGTTTAGTTTTAAGACCAACTCCTGATTTTGGCTTCTAAAACTGCATCAGGAAACCTGACATTGTGGCCGTACCCTTACATCACTGGAACTTTGGTCTTTGATGGATGACATCAAAGACCACCCATTGGATCCATCACCCATTGACTATGATGCCATCTGTGAAATATATATATTTTTTTAATTACTTTTACTTGAGTTCATAGTCCATATCCATACAATATTTTTTTTTGCAATATACTATAGCCAGGTGGAGACCAAAGGGACATTTTGCCTCGCTCTGGCAATAGGAAGTTATGGCCACTTTTAGCTCATGCATCAGGGTTGGTGCTAAACATAGAGGAAAAATGACATGTGGACTTACCCTTTAAATATTTCTGTCCTATCCTATCATTTGTTTCTAAAATTATTGCTGCCACAGATGTTTGACATTTCCATATGTCCTCGGGCACAGTAGTAACATTAGAGCTTGGCCAAGTCAAAAATCCATGAAGATAGATGCAGATTAGTTGTTCTATCAATCGCTATCTCTCCTGATAAGGGTCCATTCACATGTCCGCAAAATGGGTTCGGATCCGTTCCGCAATGTTGCGGAACGGATCTGGACCCATTCATTTTCAAAGGGGCCACAAGAGATGCGGACAGCACACAGTGTGCTGTCCGAAACCCCCACTTCTGTGCCACATCTGCACTTCTGTTCCGCAAAAAATAGAACATGTCCTATTCTTGTCCGCAGACACGGACAAGAAAAGGCATTTCTATTTAAAGTGTCCGCCATGTGCAGTCTGAAAAATTCGGAACGCACATGGCTGGTGTCTGTGTTTTGCAACCGTAAAACACTTGCGGACGTGTGAATTGACCCTAAGGGTTGCTAAACATCCAGAAATTTCTGGTCAGTCTGTAAAAATAGGTGGCTTTTTTCCTGTGTCCGTGAAAAAAAAAATACATGTGCCTGTGATTCTTTTTTGAGGCTGGTGGTTCATGACTGGATTATTTTGGTCATAATTATCATCATTTTCCAGCTCACAGTAAATGCTGGTGATGAATCCTTATCAGTATATTGAGCTATAGACGTGTATCACTTATAATCTTTATCAGTCATTATGGTTTTCCAATTTGTCGGTAACAACGGTGATTTTGGAATAATTCTGGTTGGCAACTCTGCTCCTGATATCCCCACACATACCTATGCCTGCTCAGCTTAGTCTAGTTTCATACCTGTTCCTGCATAGAGCAACCTGCAGGAGTTCTCTAGATCTGGCCATCTGCCCGCCAGACCCCATAGACTATAATCGGATCTGGCAGATACCCGGCCATAAATCGGCCAGGCAAAAATTGCTGCACGCAGTGGGCCAGATTTATCATGACTCTGACAGCTCACTTCACTTTCACATATGGCTAAAGTCAGTTTTAGCCAAGTCAGATTTATGATCGTCCCTTTAAGACTGTAATAAATGTGGTTTGACGGTAGCAGTTTATCCGTCAGTAAGCAGCTTTACAAAAGTCGCACGTCTTTACGAAAAAGTTGCATGTTCTATTAAAAAGTTGCATAAGAGAAGCATGGTGCTCACTGGAGTGAAATTGCGCATTTTTTCCGACTTTTTTGCGACTTTTTAAATAGTTGCAATAGTAAATCTGTCTAGAGATTCATTTACATAAGAAAACACGCCCACTTTCAGAAAACTGGTGAGGATAGTGCAGAGCCAATAAAAGTCGCCAATTTTTGCGTAGTTTAAGCGATTGGGCAATTTTTTTTTTACTTTTTCACTCCATTATTCTGACTTGAGCTAATGATAAGTCTGGCCCAGTGTTTTTTGTCCGGCTGATTCCCAGCATTCTCTGCAGGAACAGCCAGATGCAGGTGTAAAACTAGCCTCAGCCGAGTGTGCATGTCTCTTCAGTGTTGAGAGAGGAGAAGGCCAGTGACAAACTCCTCTAGCTCGCCGAGAACAAAAGGATTAGGGAGTTGAAATCCAACATAACCAATCCTTAAACCCCCATATACGTTAGATTATGCAGGTCCTGCTGAGATTTGCATGTTAGCCTGACATTTCTCTAATCTGTATGGCCAGCTTTAGGGGTCAGGGACACTGCATTTTGTTCTTTAGAAGATATACTGCCCAATAAATATCCCACTAGCCATGATAATCCAATAAAATGGTGTTGCTGATTGTATTTGTTTCTCATACAATCAGAGAGTCTCTCTCCTTGTCAGAGATAAGCAGAGTAGTAGTCCATTGTACAAGTTATCTCATGTACATTAATGAGGGTTCCTGGAGAGAGGCTATGAGTCTGACACAACACTGGGCAGAAGTGCAACATGAAGTTCCTGGAGTCTTCAACACATGGGCACCAGCCATATGAACCCCATCCTGCGGATGCGGACCCATTGACTTGAATGGGTCTTCGTTCCGCAAGATACAGCAAAAGATAGGACAGAATCAGAAGCCCATGGAAACATTTGGAAACCCTTCCGTGGGCTTTCAAGACCATGCTTCAAGACATGTCCTATCTTTTGCCGTATCTTGTGAATCACAGACCCATTCGCACCGCAGCACGGGGTTCATGCGGCAGGTATCCATATTTTAAGGATCGGCACAGCGACCATACGGTCATGTGAATAAGCCCTAAGGAGAACCTAACACCCATCCCAACCAGACATAGAATGACAAAGCCTACAGAGAAATAACAAGTTCTACTGAAGATCCAAAATCCTCCATATCACACCAGCAATTTCTTTTTAGATAAAACTTTCAATGTCCCCATGTGATAATGTAGTGTGTTCCATTCTGGTAGTGTCGGACCCCCACTGTGATGCTGGCTCAGTGGGAGTTGTGGGAATTGGGAGATTAGTCATCGTTCCTTGTAGGAGTTGGTGAGGCATCTCAGTGTGGATTACTAGTTTAACTATAGCTGATCATGTGTAGAGACATTTAACCTTTCCAATCAAAGGACCTTCAGATTTGATTAAATTGCAAAATATACACATGCTACTGTAAGGCTTCTTGCACACGACCGAATGGCTTTTTCAGTGTTTTGCGGTCCGTTTTAAACTGATCCGTTTTTCAGTTTTTTGTTTCAGTAGTGTTTCCGTTCCGATTTGCCTTTGCGTTTTTCCGTTTGGTTTCCATTTTTTGCGGATTGCAAACGGAAACGGAATCATGGCACATACAGTATACAGTAACTACATAGAAAAATTGGGCTCAGAATAACATTTTCAATAGATGGTTCCGCAAAAACGGAACGGATACGGAAGACATACGGATGCATTCTGTATCCGTTAAGTTTTTTTTACAGCCCCATTAACTTGAATAGAGCCACGGAATGTGATTTGCGGGCAATAATAGGACATGTTCTATCTTTGAATGGAAAAACAGAAATACGGAAAGGGAATGCATACGGAGAACATAGTTTTTTTTGTGGACCTATTGAAATGAATGGTTCAGTATATGGACCGCAAACGGGAAAAAAAAAAGTTTGCGTGCAGGAGGCCTTTTTCAGTATTTTGCGGTCCACAAAAAACGGATCCGCAAAGAATACGGATGACGTCCGTGTGCATTCAGTTTTTTGCGGAACGGAACAGCTGGCCCCTGATAGAACAGTACTATCCTTGTCCGTTCCGGTTTGTTGTGTTCCAATGCCGGACACAAAATCACTCCAAGCAGCGGAAATGGAAGAAGCTGGATCTGGCACCAAAAACTGCGCAAGTCAATGGTGCCCGATCATTTTTTTTTTACAGACACGGATAAAAAAAAAGATCCTGCGCCCGTTGACTTACAATGGTTTTAGTGTCGTATCCGGTTTCTTCATTTTCATTATAATTCAACCGCATCCATTCTGCGCGGATACAGCCGGCTATATTATAATAACAAACGTGTTTTGCTCTGGTTTCGAGATCACATTCCGGATCTCAAAACCGGACAGCAAAAACGCAGATATGAAAGCAGCCTAAGCCCCCTTTCACACGAGCGATACGGATTGTGTCAGGATCTGTTCAGGAGAAAACTGATGGTTTTGTACGCAAGTTCAATCAGTTTTGTCTGCGATTGCGTTCAGTGTTTCATTTTTTTTGGGCATGGATGCAATCAGTTTTAATGCGTTCTTCACATATGTGAAAAGAAAATGAAGAAGAACAATTTACATCTCCAGCAGCCATCCGGGAAAAATGCATTGCATCCGGATAACTTCCGCACAATATAGAACGTGCTGCGATTTTTCTTGAATGCAGAAATGATGCGTGAAAAACGTGCACAGACCTATTGAAATAAATGGTCAGGATTCAGTCCAGATGCTGTGCATTCACTACACGCATCACATTCGCTGTCTATACGTAATAAACACTATTCTCTTTCACTGACTCCAAACAAACATTGAAAACTAAAAAAAACAAAGTGTATGAAAAAGTTGCAGAATGTTTACGGCAATTTATACAGTGATTACGTTTTTATATTAAAAAGGAAAACAACTCCTGAAAGCTGGAATCACAAATAGTTTTTCGTAGGGTTTTTACCCACTTTTGTGGTTTTTGCTCCATTTTATGTTTAAAAGATCACTACTTCCAGATGTAAGTCACTTGAGGTGCGTATATATATATGTCTTGCAGCGCTGGGGTCCTAGGTTCGAATCTAACCAAGGACAAAATCTACATGGAGTTTGTATGTTCCCCCCGTGTATGTGTGGGTTTCCTCCGGGTACTCCGGTTTCCTCCCACACTCCAAAGACATACTGATAGGAAGCTAGGATTGTGAGCCCCATTGTGGACAGTTGGATGCTAATGTCTGATAAGTGCTATATAAATGCATAATATATTTATTTTGGTCTATGTCTTTTTTTCTTCTTTTTTTTTTTAATCACAGCATGCTCTGGTTACGGTGCTTTTTGTTCTAATCTGTTGCCATTTTTGTACCATAGTAATTTTATCATGCAAATAAAATTATTTTATTGTGACATATCCTCCAATGAGTACTTAGGTAATAACGGAAGAATGGCTATATTGTGACTCCGAGTCTAAACGTTTTGGTCGCTTCAGACCTTGGTCACATATGTCACTAGTGAAAAAAAAGGAACATGAATTCATTAGTCGAAGGTAAAGGGCTATGTTCTATAAAGAGATAGTCATGTGGCTGATTATAGATGAGGCCAATGTATAAAAAAAAGAGAGATATTGGAAGATATAGGTCAAAGACTATATAAATGCGTCAATGAGTGGCTGTGGAAAGGAGGGCTACGAAGTGTGACCAAAGCTGGGAAAGCAGAAATTGCTGGGTTATATGGTGTGCTAATGATATACAATTATATCAAAGTATAGCAAGATAAATATCCCGAGAAAATATAAATAAGATTTATATAGAGTACATGTCCCCAAAGGGTATGGGCAAGTCAAGGATAAAAAGGAATAGAGAAAATGGAGTCATCTTATTGTAGAGAAGTAGTATGTTGTCATGTAGCACAGATTAGCACAGTAGTATGTTGTCATGTAGCACAGATTAGCACAGTAGTATGTTGTCATGTAGCACAGATTAGCACAGTAGTATGTTGTCATGTAGCACAGATTAGCACAGTAGTATGTTGTCATGTAGCACAGATTAGCACAGTAGTATGTTGTCATGTAGCACAGATTAGCACAGTAGTATGTTGTCATGTAGCACAGATTACCACAGCAGTATGTTATCATGTAGCACAGATTAGCACAGTAGTATGTTGTCATGTAGCACAGATTAGCACAGTAGTATGTTGTCATGTAGCACAGATTAGCACTGTTACAAAACTGTTATTCACCCTGTTAGTCTGAATGGATGAAGCACATGATGAGAACATTTGGATGGCAGCGGTGGGATTGTCCTGGATTTCCTAGGAGAAGTACTGAACGGATGGAGAGCGCTTACGAAAAATTGAAACGTGCGACCCTAAAGGATTTACTCGAAAGCAGAGGGGGGAACGCCAGCAACCGTCCGAGAAGGGAACTGATCACAGAATTAACCGAATTGGATCAGGGCTTCACGATGGCAGAAACCCCGACCACGAGTGGTGACGAAAAGACCAGGATTGTTCGGGAGAGGCTCTCGCTATACGGGCCGAACCCACCTATGGAACTGGTGCAGCAGTTGATGGCAGAAGCGGACGAGGATATACGGAAGGCTCGAGCCCACGAACTCAGCCTAGTGGGACCGCTGGCTACCCCTAGTCCCTCCGGTAAGCGCTACATTCTTACCGTAGTGGACTACGCTACCAGGTACCCTGAAGCTGTCGCCCTATCCAACATCCAAGCGGATACGGTAGCGAATGCGCTGGTGCAGGTGTTCTCCCGGGTAGGATTTCCGAAAGAAATCCTGTCCGACCGAGGCACCCAATTTACTGCCGAATTGACTCAGCAACTCTGGCAGGTTTGCAAAATTAAGTCCCTCCTGAGCTCTCTATACCACCCCCAGACGAACGGACTTTGTGAGAGGTTCAATGGGACCCTCAAACAAATGCTCAAGACGTTTACTCAGGAATACCGAGACTGGGAGCGTTTTCTGCTGCACCTCCTATTTGCTTATCGGGAGGTGCCCCAGGAAACGACCGGGTTCTCTCCCTTCGAGTTGCTCTACGGAAGAAAGGTACGGGGACCCCTAAACCTGATTCGGGAGCACTGGGAGGGAGAGATGGAGACTGACGGTGTCCCCATTGTGCCGTACGTGCTGGAACTCAGGGACCGAATGGAGCAATTAGCCAAATCAGTGCAGGCTAACCTCCAATCGGCCCAGAGAAGACAGAAGGTATGGTACGATCGGGGGGCCCGAAAGAGAATCTTTACCATAGGGCAAAAGGTGTTAGTGCTTAAGCCAGTTAAGACAGACAAATTGCAGGCGTCCTGGCAGGGCCCCTTCCAGATAGTGGAGAAAAGGGGAGACACCACTTACGTAATAGCTAGCTGCCATGACAGCAATCTTAGAAAGACATTCCATGTGAACATGCTCAAGGAATATCTTGAGCGGCCGGAGAACGTGACGGCCGTATGCTGTCCCCCTCAGGAAGACCCCGACAGTCTACCCATTCCAGATCTGTTAGAAAAGAGTCCCCACGCAGATATAGTAGCTCAGGTCAAGATAGGGGACCGACTTAGCCCCACTGAAAGGGAGCAGCTTAATCAACTCCTGCAGTCCAAAAGCCCCACCTTCTCCCAGAAGCCAGGGTACACTACCTTAACCACACACCAGGTAGATACCCCGGGACAAGCTCCTTTACGCCAGGCTCCTTACCGAATCCCCGAGGCAGTTAGGACAGGGATGAAGAAGGAGATCGATGAGATGCTCCAACTCAGGGTAATTGAGCCCTCCGATAGTCCCTGGGCTTCCCCAGTGGTCCTGGTGCCCAAGAAAGATGGTACAACCCGGTTTTGCGTAGACTATCGGAGGCTCAATGAAAAGACAGTGACGGACGCTTACCCTATGCCCAGGGTAGACGAGCTACTCGATCGTATAGCCAGGGGAAATTATCTGACCACCATTGACCTCTGCAAGGGTTACTGGCAGATCCCCCTGGCCCAGGAGGCTGTCCCCAAGTCGGCATTCGTCACCCCGTTCAGCTTATATCATTTTAAGGTAATGCCGTTTGGGATGAAGAATGCCCCAGCTACATTCCAGCGCTTGGTCGATAGGCTCCTGGATGGCTTCCAGAGTTTTGCTTGCGCATACCTGGACGACATAGCGATCCACAGTGAGTCCTGGGAGGACCACTTAGCTCACATAGGAATGGTTCTGGATCATATCCGGGCTGCTGGCCTGACTCTGAAGCCAGAAAAATGCCACTTTGGGATGGCCGAGGTACAGTACCTGGGTCACCGGGTGGGGTGTGGGAAACAGCGACCAGAACCGGCCAAGATAGAAGCTGTCGCCAATTGGCCCACCCCCACCACTAAGACTCAGGTCCTAGCATTCCTGGGCACAGCAGGGTACTACAGACGGTTTGTACCAGACTACAGCACACTTGCCAAACCCCTGACTGACCTGACCAAGAAAAACTTACCAGTGGGGGTCCTGTGGTCTCCCCACTGTGAAACGTCTTTCCAAGCTCTCAAAAATGCTCTTGTTAACGCTCCTGTCTTGGCGGCCCCAGCCCTTAACAAGCGTTTTATCGTCCATACAGACGCTTCCATGTTCGGGCTGGGAGCTGTCCTCAGCCAAGTAGGCGAAGACGGAGGGGAGCACCCAGTTGTCTACATCAGCCGTAAGCTCCTGCTACGCGAAGTCAGCTATGCAGCGGTAGAAAAAGAGTGTTTGGCTTTGGTGTGGGCACTAAAGAAATTGACTCCCTATTTGTATGGACAAGAATTCACTCTGGTTACAGACCATAACCCGTTGGTGTGGCTAAACCGGGTCTCTGGGGATAACGGCAGACTTTTACGTTGGAGTTTATCGTTACAACCCTTCAACTTCACCATTACCTACAGACCTGGGAAACAGAATGGCAACGCCGACGGGTTGTCCAGACAAACAGACCTCAGCCCAGCATAACCAGCGGTCTGGACAGCCTTAGTCTGCCCCGAAAAGGGGTCAGACAGTGTCTGCCAGAGTATTCCACAAAAAGGGAGCACTGTTACAAAACTGTTATTCACCCTGTTAGTCTGAATGGATGAAGCACATGGTGAGAACATTTGGATGGCAGCAGTGGGATTGTCCTGGATTTCCTAGGAGAAGTACTGAACGGATGGAGAGCGCTTACGAAAAATTGAAACTTGCGACCCTAAAGGATTTACTCGAAAGCAGAGGGGGGAACGCCAGCAACCGTCCGAGAAGGGAACTGATCACAGAATTAACCGAATTGGATCAGGGCTTCACGATGGCAGAAACCCCGACCACGAGTGGTGACGAAAAGACCAGGATTGTTCTGGAGAGGCTCTCGCTATACGGGCCGAACCCACCTATGGAACTGGTGCAGCAGTTGATGGCAGAAGCGAACGAGGATATACGGAAGGCTCGAGCCCACGAACTCAGCCTAGTGACCGCACACCGCAATGCCGAAGCACCGCAGGTAATCGTTCCTGTCGAAAATGCCGGGAGGCCAAAGATACCCTTCCTAGAGAGCGAGACAGGAATCGATGAATATTTGGCGGACTTCGAAAGGCAATGTGCCCTGCACCAGATTCCCAACAGAGAGTGGCCCACGATATTGTCTGGGAAACTATCCGGGCGAGCTCTGGAAGCATTTCGGACTCTGGGCACTGAGGAAGTGACACAGTATGCGCTGGTCAAAGAGACACTGTTGCGGCGGTACGCTGTAACTCCTGACACGTATCGCCGACAATTTCGTAGCACGAGAAAGAAGCCTAACGACACACATATGGAATGGGCGCACCGAATGCGGAGAGCGGCAAATCACTGGATGAGCGGAAGTAAAGCTGTGACTGGTGAGGAAATTTTACAATTATTTCTCTTAGAACATTTTTATAACGGCATGGAGCAGCAGGGGAAGGAATGGCTGCGAGACAGACGACCTTCTACCTTAGAAGAAGCAGCCAAATTGGCCGATGAACATTACGACTCCCGTCTACACGAACCCACGAACTACCGAACCCAAGCACGGGTCGAACACCAAGATGTTTACCATACATCGCCACGTACCGAATTCCGAGCCCCAGTGCCCGCTGGGCCCATACGGTACTCAGGACCACCGAATAACAACTCTGATCGTCCCAGACCGACCTGCTACCGATGCAAGCAACCAGGGCACCGCATGGCTAGCTGCCCCCTTAATGCACACCAGACCCCCCGGAATTATAATTACCCCTCTGGGTCATCTCGTCCTGCCCGGGCGCTCTGTGTTAACCAAGAGGCCCCTATGGAGGAATATTTGGGACCACTTCACGAAGCAGATCCTGTATATGCTGCTTCGGATAACCGCCAGCACCATCGGCAGAAAGTATGACTCGAGGGGCAATCTACCGAGGGGTTAAGAGACACGGGGGCTACCATTACACTGGTCCAGAGCCATTTGGTGCCGGGGCACAAGCGATCAGGGCAGACTGTGGCCGTTAGAGTGGCGGGGGGGATGTGTACAAAATTCTGACCGCTAAAGTACATCTTGATTGGGGAGCGGGAAAGGGGGTCGTGAACGTGGGCATAATGGATAATTTACCTGCCAAAGTACTACTGGGCAACGATTTGGGCCCCATGACTTCTGCCTATGCTCCAGTATACAACAACGAGGCGAACCCAGTGACTACCCGAGCCCAAGCCCGAACGGAGCGAGAACTCTCACCAGTGCGGGAGACACAGGTAAGACCTACCCCGACCTTGACTGACCCGTTAGGTCCCATACCCTGGGACACCCCAGATGCTTTCGAAACAGAGTCTAAGACTGACCCGACATTACAAAAGTACCGGGAACGAGCAGAGACCGGAGGGAGCGGGTCAGATAACGAAACCTTTTTATGGGAAAAGGGAAAGCTATATCGCTTGACGGAGAAAAGGGGGCAGCATAGGCGACAGCTGGTAGTGCCCCACAAATACCATCGAGAAATACTCAAGATAGGACACGACATTCCCTTGGCAGGCCACCTAGCTGTAACCCGCACACTACACCGCATTACTCACACGTTCTTTTGGCCAGGGGAACACGCTGATGTTAGGACTTATTGTAATACCTGCGATGTGTGTCAACGAGTAGGGAGGAGAGGCGATTACCCTAAAGCTCATCTAGTAAATATGCCCATTGTGGAGGAACCCTTCAGCAGGGTTGCTATTGACCTAGTTTGACCTTCAAATCACAGCCTCGCCTCGTTTTGTGGGGGAAAGATTATCCTAGCTGTAAGATAGCTAGTGGGATTGTTCTACATTTACAGGATCCTTCTGGATATCGAGACGAAGCGGCTCCTCTCTCTCTCCCTAAACAGAGATCCAGACTATCCAAGCGGTCCAGCTTCCAGCTAGCCTGGGAGTAACCGTAACAAGCACAGTAGTATGTTGTCATGTAGCACAGATTACCACAGCAGTATGTTGTCATGTAGCACAGATTAGCACAGTAGTATGTTGTCATGTAGCACAGATTAGCACAGTAGTATGTTGTCATGTAGCACAGTAGTATGTTGTCATGTAGCACAGATTACCACAGCAGTATGTTGTCATGTAGCACAGATTAGCCCAGTAGTATGTTGTCATATGGCATAGATTAGCACAGTAGTATGTTGTCATGTAGCACAGATTACCACAGCAGTATGTTATCATGTAGCACAGATTAGCACAGTAGTATGTTGTCATGTAGCACAGATTAGCACAGTAGTATGTTGTCATGTAGCACAGATTAGCACAGTAGTATGTAGTCATGTAGCACAGATTAGTAAAGTAGTATGTTATCATGTAGTACAGATTAGCCCAGTAGTATGTTGCCATGTATCACAGATTAGCACAGTAGTGCTTCATGACAACATACTACTGTGCTTATCTGTGCTACATGACAACATACTACTGTGCTAATATGTGCTACATGACAACATATTATTCTGCTACATGACAACATACTACTTCCCTACAATAAGATGACTCAATTTTCTCTATTCCTTTTAATCCTTGACTTGCCCATACCCTTTGGGGACACGTACTCTATATACATCTTATTTACATTTTCTCGGGTCATCTATCTTGATATACTTTGATATAATTGTATATCATTAGCACACCATATAACCCAGCAATTTCTGCTTTCCCAGCTTTGGTTACTCTTCATAGCCCTTCTTTCCACAGCCACTGACGCATTTATATATGCTTTTACCTATATCTTCCAATAGCTCTCTTTTTTATACATTGGCCTCATCTATAATCAACCATATGATTATCTCTTTCTAGAACATAGCCCTTTACCTCCGACTAATGAATTCATGTTCCTTTTTTTTCATTAGTGATTTATGTGAAACTTCAAGACTCAGAGTCACAATATATCCATTCTTCCGTTATTACCCAAGTACTCATTGGAGGATATGTCACAATAAAAGAATTTTATTTGCATGATAACCCTGTGGTATCTCTCTTACTATTATCTATCCGGATTACAGTACAGACCAAAAGTTTGGACACACCTTCTCATTCAAAGAGTTTTCCTTATTTTCATGACAATGAAAATTGGAGATTCACACTGAAGGCATCAAAACTATGAATTAACACATGTGGAATTATATACATAACAAAAAAGCGTGAAACAACTGAAAATATGTCATATTCTAGGTTCTTCAAAGAAGTCACCTTTTGCTTTGATTACTGCTTTGCACACTCTTGGAAATCTCTCGATGAGCTTCAAGAGGTAGTCACCTGAAATGGTCTTCCAACAGTCTTGAAGGAGTTCCCAGAGATGCTTAGCACTTGTTGGCCCTTTTGCCTTCACTCTGCGGTCCAGCTCACCCCAAACTATCTCGATTGGGTTCAGGTCCGGTGACTGTGGAGGCCAGGTCATCTGGCGCAGCACCCCATCACTCTCCTTCATGATCAAATAGCCCTTACACAGCTTGGAGGTGTGTTTGGGGTCATTGTCCTGTTGAAAAATAAATGATGGTCCAACTAAACGCAAACCGGATGTAATAGCATGCTGCTGCAAGATGCTGTGGCAGCCATGCTGGTTCGGTATGCCTTCAATTTTGAATAAATCCCCAACAGTGTCACCAGCAAAGCACCCCCACACCATCACACCTCCTCCTCCATGTTTCACGGTGGGAACCAGGCATGTAGAGTCCATCCGTTCTCCTTTTCTGCGTCGCACAAAGACACGGTGGTTGGAACCAAAGATCTAAAATTTGGACTCATCAGACCAAAGCACAGATCCCCACTGGTCTAATGTCCATTCCTTGTGTTCTTTAGCCCAAACAAGTCTCTTCTGCTTGTTGCCTGTCCTTATAAGTGGTTTCCTAGCAGATATTCTACCATGAAGGCCTGATTCACACAGTCTCCTCTTAACAGTTGTTCTAGAGATGTGTCTGCTGCTAGAACTCTGTGTGGCATTGACCTGGTCTCTAATCTGAGCTGCTGTTAACCTGCGATTTCTGAGGCTGGTGACTCGGATGAACTTATCCTCCGCAGCAGAGGTGACTCTTGGTCTTTATTTCCTGGAGCGGTCCGCATGTGAGCCAGTTTCTTTGTAGCGCTTGATGGTTTTTGTGACTGCACTTGGGGACACTTTCAAAGTTTTCCCAATTTTTCGGACTGACTGACCTTCATTTCTTAAAGTAATGATGGCCACTCGTTTTTCTTTACTTAGCTGCTTTTTACTTGCCATAATACAAATTCTAACAGTCTATTCAGTAGGACTATCAGCTGTGTATCCACATGACTTCTCCACAACGCAACTGATGGTCCCAACCCCATTTATAAGGCAAGAAATCCCACTTATTAAACCTGACAGGGCACACCTGTGAAGTGAAAACCATTTCAGGTGACTACCTCTTGAAGCTCATCAAGAGAATGCCAAGAGTGTGCAAAGCAGTAATCAAAGCAAAAGGTGGCTACTTTGAAGAACCTAGAATATGACATATTTTCAGTTGTTTCACACTTTTTTGTTATGTATATAATTCCACATGGTGTTAATTCATAGTTTTGATGCCTTCAGTGTGAATCTACAATTTTCATAGTCATGAAAATAAAGAAAACTCTTTGAATGAGAAGGTGTGTCCAAACTTTTGGTCTGTACTGTATATCCACTCCACTGAAGCACCTTACAAATTGGACAACGAGTGCAACCCAGTCAATTCTTTTCAACAAGTGCAACCCAGTCTATTCTTTACCATAGACATCTATTGTTTATTTGCCCCTGCTTCAAAAGACACGTTTCCCCCCCCCCCAAAGACCTCTACAGAGGAAGTGACATCCGAGTGACATACATACTTTTCAATTTAAGAATGATTGACTTGCTAAACCAAAAAAAGAACAAAAACTATTAAAACTCCTTAATTTAAATGCATTTGTTAAGAAAGTCTTAATAAAAAAAAAAATTCTGAATGTATTCACCTGCGTCTTCACTCTTTCACCTGTAGGAGCAAGATTGAATTCTATCCCACAGTCCAATACATGTCTTGTTATATTTTTGGTATAATATGCCCCCCCCCCAAAAAAAAAAAGAGAAATTATAATAATAATATACATTTTTGAGAGAACATACAAAATCCCTGCAGCTATTGCTATTGTCCATTTTCTTTGTTTTTATTTTATTTATTTATACTTTTTACCTTGGTTTCGAGCTCTACTTTTATTTTTTTTCTTCTAAAATTTCTCGTAGACAATTTCCATTGATACTAATGGTGCTCATTCTCATTCTTATTGACTGTATTTTATATGTTTACTTTATAAATTCCCCAGAAATGAAATATTTGTTTCTAAGTTGATATTTCATTATTTCATGTTTTCCCTAATAAATTTCCAAAGATCCTTTTCTACGTTCTCACACAGTCATTCTTGGTGTTCTTTAAGTGTTAAGAGCCAATCTCCTGGTGAGTTTGGCTGCTAGCATCTGTTATAAAGGCAACATTGTGAATGTATTCCCATGACCTCCAACCTACGGATACACTATCTTCACACTGTGGTGCATTCATGGCAGTGCTCATCCATATCAATTCAATTTGATATAGATGTTGTTAATCCAAATATATGAGATTAATATTAAGTCTTAACCCAAAGAGTTACTTTAGGACAGAAACTATATAGTTAAATGACAAACTCAATTCTGCTATATTTTGGGTAATACAGTCATTAAATTATGGTAAGTTTTTGAAAAATGATAAAACGTCTATATTTTTAATTGTCATTGATATTATTTTCACTCTAGAATAATGTAAATTGCAACATACATTTTGTTAAAATCTATTAGAACTAGGCCAGGCACAAAACAGTAAGGCTAGGGTCACATGGAGTATTTTCAGCCCCTAAAAAAACCTGATGCAGAACCCATATCATTAAATTTTTTGCATGCTTTTTTTTTCCGTTTCAAATATTGCCTATGCCGCTCATCACTAATCAAGAGTCATAAATACAAATTAGTACCCCCCTCCTGCCCCTTGATATTGGTCCTGCTCCATGAGATCTGATCCATCTCTTGCAAAAGTGACAATGCTTGAGAAGACTATGTGTCACTAGATAGACCAAAAATAGCTTCTTCCAGGACATGGAGAATGGGAAACAAATGATCGCTCTTATGATTGTTTATACCCCATTTACATGTGGCGCTTTGCTGCCAATAAACAAGAACTGAAAGATGCGATCACTCTTCAAACTTGATTGATCGATGTTCGTTCCCAATAATTGCCCTAATCCTTGGCCAGCATAATTGGGGCCTTAGAAGCATCATGGGGCATAAAGTAGGTTGTCTGACTTGGAAAACCCATTTTTATATACCCAATTACTGAATTCAGCAATTCAAATTAGTTTTTACATGACAAAACTGTATAGAAAGGTTATTGAATATTATGTTAGGACAATCAGAAAACTTTTTGTCGCCCTAATGATATTGATCTAGGTGTGCAGGTCCACCCTAGCCATCCAACAGATGCAAAAAAACTTTGAGGTTTACTGGTTCTCAGTCAGATGAGAGCTGGTTTAGAATATCTCATAGTGCACAAGGCTGCCATTGTAAGGTATGCTGGATGTTATCTATCTCATGGATAGATTGGGCACATACCTGGCTTTTGGCATATGGCCTTTGTGTGGTTGTGTATTGTATGTTGTACATAATAGAAGTCTAAGACGCATCCAGCTATCCTCTTAATGCTGTTTCCAAACCATTTTGATGGAGTTTTCATAAATTTCTAACCTCTTTTTTTATGAACCAGACACCCTCTTCTCTTCCGAGCAGGGGGTGCCTGGGGTTCTCCCATTGACTTCTTTTGTATTCGAGCACCCGAATTATTCGGCCAAGCACTCTGATCTGCTGAGCATAGTGATGCTCGAGCCGAACAGGTATTCGGCCGAGCATGCTCGCTCATCACTAACGGTATCAGATCCTGTACTTGGCCTATGATATACAGCACTTTCATGCACATGATACAGCTGTGTGCAAGAGCCCTAAATGGGATTTCAAAATCTGAAAATCTAAGGAAGGCCAGCGGGGAGGTTGGAATTTTCTGTAAATTACAGAGAGGACTATGGTTGGTTAGCAACAGCAATGTGTAAATGTTGTAATTGCTTGTTCAGCCACCTGCTGTCTCGTCAGACTCCCTCACATACGTGTATGCTCGAGCAAGCATGCATGTGTTTTCAGTTTGAAAAGGGGAATAAGCTACTGGCAGACATCTTTTGAAATCTAACACACTCCCCAGACATCTGCCCCAGTGGAGAGTCACTACACCCCCATACATATTAAATGGTTGATTCTGCAAAATTGTCAAGTTTGTCCCATTTTCATACAATGGCACTACATAAAGAAGGATATAAATATAAATAAAAATAATTCCATAAAAAAAATTATCCTATGTTACAATTTGAGATACGATCAGCAAATTTCAGCTTTCTTTTTAGTCTTCTCAAATTATGCATTTGTGAAATTTTAAGTTCGCATGCCTACAAAAAAAATCTAAAAATACTTGTATTATTATTATTATTGTCTGTGCCTGAAAAGTTATATTAATATCGGCCTCCGCTGAAGACATTTCAAGTCGTAGTATTTAATTAAATCTCCTTGTTGATACAAAATGCTTATCTCACAAAAACTCCTGACTATCTGCAGTCGGATGCTGACACAGTTGTTAGGCTTTGCTGCGAACAGTAGGGAATCACAGGAGTTCTGATCACTTGTACGTATCTTGGTTTTCCCAAAAGTCCCTAAAGAAACATGTTTTATTTAAGTTATCAGTGTGAACCTTGGGCTTTGTTGTTTAAGCCTGCATTGTGTTTGTGGAGCCAATTTCTGTGGAAACTTTGATACTGAATACCCTATATGTGTTAATTTTGGCAACTGTAGTTGATGCTCTAGAAGATATCTTGCTATGCAAGCACCACCTACATCTCAACCCTGGAGACATTTGTCTCTCAAGAATCACAGTGATGTCTAATAGCCATTTAACAGGGTCTGAGATTAGAAAAAAAAGATGTATTTTATTTCCAAAAACAGCTTCCTGGTATCACAGTTTATCCTTTTTCAAGTAAAAGTAGCAAAATTCTGTGTGTGATTTCAGCCTTAGGGAATGTGCACACAGGACCGAAATATGGCAGATTTTGAGCAACAGGTTTCCATGTGAAAATTCTATAGCATTTTACAGTAGCAGTGAAGTGGATGAAAAAAGTTTTTATTGTGGATTTATTGGATATTGTCACGGATCCTGTATGGATATACTATAAAAGGGTTTTCCAGCAATGGACATTTATTAGCTGTAATTGTTTGATAGCTGAGAACACCACGATCACCAGAACAGGAATCCAGAAGATCCTTTCCATTCCACCTCACGGTATGACAACATTGAAGAGGAGTTTGAATGAAGCTGTCGTCATGTCTACTATTGCTCTATTTGATGTCTTTCAGACTTACAGAAAATGTATCCTAGTGGTGAGACCCTCATCAATAGAGATGAGCGAATAATTGAAAAGATTGATTAGGCTGATTCGCCAAATTTTACAATAAAATTTGCTTAGTGACGAATTACTTCATCACGAAGCACATTTTTTGTAAGTAGCGGGTGCAATGATTGCGGCATCTGAGTGTAAAAACAGTGTAAAATTAATAATACATTTTTTTTAAATAAAACTTACTGTCTCCATTTGCTCACGACGGGCCGGCCACCGCCATCTGGCTTGAAGATCTGGAGCGAAATCTCGCATGCCGCGAGATTACGTCATCATGCCGGCTGGCATGGTGACGTCATACGTCACCACGCACAGGATTTCGGGCGAGATCTTCAATCAACATGGAGGCTGGCAGCTTGTCGCGAGCAAATGGAGAATGTAAGTTAGAATTTTTTGTTTTTTTACACTATTTCAGGCTAAATCGATTCACTGACACGAAGAACGAGGAAATTAGGCTTCGAGGCGAGTCGAATTTATCCTGAAATTCGATTCGCTCATCTCTACTCATCAACCAAACATTTTTCACCTATCTTGTAGATTGTGGGAAAGCTTGCTTAAAGAGGTTTCCCATAAACAACCGAACGACTGGAGCCTCCACCACTAGGACCAGGGTTGTATCTTTTAGGGGGTGCAGACTGAGATATGTAGCTGCACCAGAGCCTAAAAGCCCACAAGGTCCCTCTGCCCTGTATGTGAAGACTAGTTCTATTACACTTCAAAGTTGATGGGGCATATTGTATATTTTGCATTTGACCACAGGAGCTTGAAGTTTGAAGCTTGAAAATCATTGTCTGTGAACCTCACTAATCACTAGCATGTGAGACATATTTCTTATTAGCATATCTATGATAATATGGAGGTGTAAGAGCAAGCAAGCATGAGCCCCTGCTCTGTACAACTTTATGGGATTAAACAGCAAAATATTTCCAGCTCACCTGCTCCACTCCATAGGCGTGCAAGGAACCCCGAATCAGGGAAACAATTTCTTCAGGAACAAAAAATCCAGCACATGCACTATGGATAAAATCCAGCTTTTAAAAATTCTGTGAGCTGATCAGAGCCGCTTTACAGTCTACGCATTTCGACAAACTGTCTTATTCATGACCATACTGTGTAGAAAAATTTACTGATTTAAAAAACCCTTTACCCTCCTCAGACACTCCTCCGCTTCCATGTGTGAACAATCTTCAAATTGGAATCGAGGGTGTGCCTGGTGACATCATAAAATACAAAACTACTTGAAAAGAAAAAAAGGGAAAAATTAATCAACAAGTACATATAGTCATACAAAATATAAATCAATATTCAAAGATGAGATCATGTCTATTATTCATGCCATTTGGAATACTGGTATGTAAGAAGTTTCAAAAAGACTCCCTGTTAAAAAGCAGTCTGTTTAGATCTCCTTCTCACAATGGTTTTTAAAAACCATGGAGAGGAGGAGATCTAAACAGACTGCTTTTTAACAGGGAGTCTTTTTGGATTTTCTTATTACATACCAACCATTGCGAGGAGTAGATCTAAACAGACTGCTTTTTAACAGGGAGTCTTTTTGGAGAAAGATTTCTTGGTGCGTTTAAGAAACAAAAGCCAAGAGGACCTTAAGCAAATAAACAGTTGACTGCTTTGTGATCAAGATGCCCAGCCGCCGCTCTCTTTGTATGTTTAGTGTCCCAGCAATAAAAGGCCCTGTGGGTTAATAAGATGTGATTCTAGTTAACAGCAGCAATTACTAAAGAGCAATTAATCAGGGAAAGTCTCCAAAGAGAAAGATAATAAATAAACCAGGAACAATCTGCTGATAATGTTGCCTTCAAGATAAGGAGAAGTTCCAGGTGTCACAGTGAGGTGGGGCCAATCTATCTTTCTGGGATACTTTGTAGCTCATGCAAATCTATCATTTTCAGGGCAATGCTGAAATTTATTTAACTAAGCTGTTAAAAGCCATCTTAAGAATGTGTGTTATCTGGAGAAGTGCTTCCAGAAGTTCACTAATCAGACCAATTGTTGGAAGAGGTTAAACTACTCTTTTTCCTCTATCCCATGGCCTATGATATGTTCCATGAGTATATATTGTGGGCAGAGTTTCTAATGTGATGCATTGTTCCCATATAGTAGAAGATCAGCCGGTTAAAAAATAATCTAAAAATAGGAATGACATAAAAATAGAAAAAAATAAAAAGGTGCATTGGATAACCTTTAACAATTCATTTGCATTTCACATTTATATTGTTGTTATATTAACCTTAGAGATGAGTGAACTGATTCTAAATGAATCGGATTAGTTAAAAATGTCCCAGAAATTCTGCTGCCAAATGAATCTGAAGCTTTGGAGATTCACTTAGGTCGTGGGGCTAGCACTAATTGACTCAAAAGTAAAGATGAGTAAATCAATTTCGAAAGAACAATGATCTCAATTTCAGGAAAAATTTGATTTGCCACAAAGCCGAGTTTCCTTGTGCTTCGTGGTAATGAATCGATTTCCCCTGAACTTACCTCATCCATTTGAGCATGAAGAGCCGGCCACCGCCACCTTGGTTGAAGATCCAGCGAAAAATGCAGCACGTGTTGAAGCATGACGACACCACGCGCGCCGACAGGCCGTGTGAGGTTTTGAGATAGATCTTCAATCAAGATGGCCGGTTCTTCGCGATCAAATGGATGAAGCAAGTATGATTTTATTAATTTTAATTTTTTTAAAATTTTACACTGTAATATCAATGTCAGATGCTGCGATCAGTCATGAACATGGCATCTGAGGGGTCCAACGATGGGGGGCAGTGCAATCATCACTCCCTGTCATTGCACCCACTACTTACAAAGAAATGCGCTTCATGATGAAGTAATTTGTCACAAAGCAAATTTTTTTTTGCACTAAGCAGCCAAATTGAATTTTTCAATACTTCACTCATCTCTAGTTTTGAATTTCATAAAAGTTTGTCTGAAAGCTTTTCTTATTTGTTTCAGATTAATTGCATAAAACTGCATACAGCACCATTTTACTGTCCCTTTTGGTGGGCAAAATCACAAAGGAGAAAGAAGAAGGATGGTCACATGGCACTGTGGAGGCTCGGAGGCTGATGTACTGCCTGGATCTGCCAATCAGGTGGGTAGCAGGCAGAGAGTTGCCTGTGCAGAATGAGCAGAACGTCTTTATGATTTGTTCTTCTGACCTGGCAAGAAGCTGTGCTGTGGCTCTGCCTCTGCAGACTGATATACTGAGCTAAGGACAGTATAAAAAGATTATATGGAGAGAATATGAGCTATATTTTGGAATTTGGAGTATAAAAAGGGGTGTAATCATGTAGAGGGAGTTATTTACTGGTTCCGTTTCAGGCATCTAGTTCTACATTAAAAATTCCTGCAAAAACAGAAAAAAAATATTTTTGGGGAAAAAAGTTTCATTACATTCTTGCAAGCACTGATGAATTGCCCTTTTATAAACCAGCTTCTAGAGTTGAGCGAACACCTGGATGTTCGGGTTCGAGAAGTTCGGCCGAACATCCCGGAAATGTTCGGGTTCGGGATCCGAACCCGATCCGAACTTCGTCCCGAACCCGAACCCCATTGAAGTCAATGGGGACCCGAACTTTTCGGCACTAAAAAGGCTGTAAAACAGCCCAGGAAAGAGCTAGAGGGCTGCAAAAGGCAGCAACATGTAGGTAAATCCCCTGCAAACAAATGTGGATAGGGAAATGAATTAAAATAAAAATTAAATAAATAAAAATTAACCAAAATCAATTGGAGAGAGGTTCCATAGCAGAGAATCTGGCTTCCCGTCACCCACCACTGGAACAGTCCATTCTCAGATATTTAGGCCCCGGCACCCAGGCAGAGGAGAGAGGTCCCGTAACAGAGAATCTGTCTTCATGTCAGCAGAGAATTAGTCTGCATGTCATAGCAGAGAATGAGGCTTCACGTCAGCCACCACTGCAACAGTCCATTGGCATATATTTAGGCCCAGCACACACACAGGCAGAGGAGAGAGGTCCCGTAACAGAGAATCTGGCTTCATGTCAGCAGAGAGAGAATCAGTCTGCATGTCATAGCAGAGAATGAGGCTTCACGTCAGCCACCACTGCAACAGTCCATTGTCATAAATTTAGGCCCAGCACTAGTGTTGAGCGGCATGTCCCATATTCGAATTCGCGAAATTTTGTGAATATTCAAAAGAATATTCGTAAAATATTCGCGATTATTCAAATTCGTTATTATTTCGCATATGCGATAATTCGAATTATCGCATAATACATATGCTATGCAAAATTCACATGTGCGCTAATGAAATCGCCTTACGAAGATTCGCAACTCAATTCAATCACTAATGTATGAATGCAATGCCCTTTGCCTCTGTTCTGGGACAAGTGTAGATATTCGCATGTGCGCTAATAAAATCGCCTTACGAAGATTCGCACCTCAATCACTTTCTAGGGAATGTGAGACTTTTGGGAATCAATCGAGATACAGTGGGGGGTGATGACAGTAGTTGACAGAGTACAGATCAATGTAATCTGTAAGGTGGAAAGTAAAATAAAAAATACGAATATTCGTAAATCGAATTTTACGAAGTTCTACGTATTCGCGAATATGGTGCTATACTATATGAATGCACAGGCCTTTGCCTCTCTGTTCTGGGGACAAGTGTAGATATTTGCATTTGCGTTAATAAAATCGCCTTACGAAGATTCGCAGCTCAATTCAATCACTAATGTATGAATGCAAAGCCCTTTGCCTCTGTTCTGGGACAAGTGTAGATATTCGCATGTGCGCTAATAAAATCGCCTTACGAAGATTCGCAACTCAATTCACTAATGTATGAATGCAAAGCCCTTTGCCTCTGTTCTGGGACGTGCCGATATTCGCATGTGCGCTAATAACATCGCCTTACGAAGATTCGCGCCTCAATCACTTTCTAGGCAATGTGAGTAAGATCTGAGCTGTTGGACCTTTGGGAAACAATCAATTATATGTGTACTGTAATTTTGTGGGGGGGGGAAAAAACAAAAAACAAATATTCGTTTTTACGAATATATAGCACTATATTCAAAATATTCGCGAAATCGCGAAGTTGCGATATTCGCGAAAAAAATTTGCTTTTCGAATATTCGCGCTCAACACTACCCAGCACCCAGGCAGAGGAGAGAGGTCCCGTAACAGACAATCTGGCTTCATGTCAGCAGAGAATCAGTCTGCATGTCATAGCAGAGAATGAGGCTTCACGTCAGCCACCACTGCAACAGTCCATTGGCATATATTTAGGCCCAGCACCCAGGCAGAGGAGAGAGGTCCCGTAACAGACAATCTGGCTTCATGTCAGCAGAGAATCAGTCTTCATATCATAGCAGAGAATCAGGCTTCACGTCACCCACCACTGTAAGAGTCCATTTTCATAAATTTAGGCCCAGCACACAGGCAGAGGAGAGAGGTCCCGTAACAGAGGATCTGGCTTCATGTCAGCAGAGAATCAGTCTGCATGTTATAGCAGAGAATCAGGCTTCACGTCACCCAACATTGGAACAGTCCATTGGCATATATTTAGGCCCCGGCACCCAGACAGAGGAGAGGTTCATTCAACTTTGGGTAGCCTCGCAATATAATGGTAAAATGAAAATAAAAATAGGATTGAATGAGGAAGTGCCCTGGAGTCCAATAATATATGGTTAAGGGGAGGTAGTTAATGTCTAATCTGGACAAGGGACGGACAGATCCTGTGGGATCCATGCCTGGTTCATTTTTATGAACGTCAGCTTGTCCACATTGGCTGTAGACAGGCGGCTGCGTTTGAGGCCTAGTATTTAGGCGCTGGGTGACCGGTATGGATTTAGTGACAGAATTAGACTTGGAAATGCACAGTAGCGTGTGTGTGAAGTTATTCTGAATGACCCTATGTGCACCTTCAATATTATATACCCTTTTAGGGATAGATTTCAAATAGCTCTGATATAGCAGAAACCACTAAATTATGAAATTGCTAAATTGGGAATTGTATTTCAACCCAGAACAAGAAATGTGCTTGAACGGACACTAAATAACTCGCCCAGCTACAGCACTAACGACAGATTTAGCTGGATATGAATTTGAGGCCTAGTATTTAGGCGCTGGGTGACAGGTATGGGTTTAGTGACAGAATTAGACTTGGAAATGCACAGTAGCGGGTGTGTGTGAAGTTATTCTGAATGACCCTATGTGCACCTTGAATATTATATACCCTTTTAGGGATAGATTTCAAATAGCTCTGATATAGCAGAAACCACTAAATTATGAAATTGCTAAATTGGGAATTGTACTTCAACCCAGAACAAAAAATGTGCTTTGACGGACACTAAATATCTTGCCCAGCAACAACAATACAGCGGTGGGTAACGAGAGATTTAGAGGGAATTAAATTTGAGGCCTAGTATTTAGGCGCTGGGTCACCGGTATGGATTTAGTGACAGAATTAGACTTGGAAATACACAGTAGCGGGTGTGTGTGAAGTTATTCTGAATGACCCTATGTGCACCTTCAATATTATATACCCTTTTTGGGATAGATTTCAAATAGCTCTGATATAGCAGGAACCACTAAATTATGAAATTGCTAAATTGGGAATTGTACTTCAACCCAGAACAAAAAATGTGCTTTGACGGGCACTAAATAACTTTCCCAGCTACAACAGGACAACGGTAACGAGAGATTTAGAGGGATTTAAATTTGAGGCCTAGTATTTAGGCGCTGGGTGACAGGTATGGGTTTAGTGACAGAATTAGACTTGGAAATACACAGTAGCGGGTGTGTGTGAAGTTATTCTGAATGACCCTATGTGCACCTTCAATATTATATACCCTTTTAGGGATAGATTTCAAATAGCTCTGATATAGCAGAAACCACTAAATTATGAAATTGCTAAATTGGGAATTGTACTTCAACCCAGAACAAAAAATGTGCTTTGACGGACACTAAATATCTTGCCCAGCAACAACAGTACAGCGGTGGGTAACGAGAGATTTAGAGGGAATTAAATTTGAGGCCTAGTATTTAGGCGCTGGGTCACCGGTATGGATTTAGTGACAGAATTAGACTTGGAAATACACAGTAGCGGGTGTGTGTGAAGTTATTCTGAATGACCCTATGTGCACCTTCAATATTATATACCCTTTTTGGGATAGATTTCAAATAGCTCTGATATAGCAGGAACCACTAAATTATGAAATTGCTAAATTGGGAATTGTACTTCAACCCAGAACAAAAAATGTGCTTTGACGGGCACTAAATAACTTTCCCAGCTACAACAGGACAACGGTAACGAGAGATTTAGAGGGATTTAAATTTGAGGCCTAGTATTTAGGCGCTGGGTGACAGGTATGGGTTTAGTGACAGAATTAGACTTGGAAATACACAGTAGCGGGTGTGTGTGAAGTTATTCTGAATGACCCTATGTGCACCTTCAATATTATATACCCTTTTAGGGATAGATTTCAAATAGCTCTGATATAGCAGGAACCACTAAATTATGAAATTGCTAAATTGGGAATTGTACTTCAACCCAGAACAAAAAATGTGCTTTGACGGGCACTAAATAACTTTCCCAGCTACAACAGGACAACGGTAACGAGAGATTTAGAGGGATTTAAATTTGAGGCCTAGTATTTAGGCGCTGGGTGACAGGTATGGGTTTAGTGACAGAATTAGACTTGGAAATACACAGTAGCGGGTGTGTGTGAAGTTATTCTGAATGACCCTATGTGCACCTTCAATATTATATACCCTTTTTGGGATAGATTTCAAATAGCTCTGATATAGCAGGAACCACTAAATTATGAAATTGCTAAATTGGGAATTGTACTTCAACCCAGAACAAAAAATGTGCTTTGACGGGCACTAAATAACTTTCCCAGCTACAACAGGACAACGGTAACGAGAGATTTAGAGGGATTTAAATTTGAGGCCTAGTATTTAGGCGCTGGGTGACAGGTATGGGTTTAGTGACAGAATTAGACTTGGAAATACACAGTAGCGGGTGTGTGTGAAGTTATTCTGAATGACCCTATGTGCACCTTCAATATTATATACCCTTTTAGGGATAGATTTCAAATAGCTCTGATATAGCAGGAACCACTAAATTATGAAATTGCTAAATTGGGAATTGTACTTCAACCCAGAACAAAAAATGTGCTTTGACGGGCACTAAATAACTTTCCCAGCTACAACAGGACAACGGTAACGAGAGATTTAGAGGGATTTAAATTTGAGGCCTAGTATTTAGGCGCTGGGTGACAGGTATGGGTTTAGTGACAGAATTAGACTTGGAAATACACAGTAGCGGGTGTGTGTGAAGTTATTCTGAATGACCCTATGTGCACCTTCAATATTATATACCCTTTTTGGGATAGATTTCAAATAGCTCTGATATAGCAGGAACCACTAAATTATGAAATTGCTAAATTGGGAATTGTACTTCAACCCAGAACAAAAAATGTGCTTTGACGGGCACTAAATAACTTTCCCAGCTACAACAGGACAACGGTAACGAGAGATTTAGAGGGATTTAAATTTGAGGCCTAGTATTTAGGCGCTGGGTGACAGGTATGGGTTTAGTGACAGAATTAGACTTGGAAATACACAGTAGCGGGTGTGTGTGAAGTTATTCTGAATGACCCTATGTGCACCTTCAATATTATATACCCTTTTTGGGATAGATTTCAAATAGCTCTGATATAGCAGGAACCACTAAATTATGAAATTGCTAAATTGGGAATTGTATTTCAACCCAGAACAAGAAATGTGCTTGAACGGACACTAAATAACTCGCCCAGCTACAGCACTAGGGACAGATTTAGCTGGATATAAATTTGAGGCCTAGTATTTAGGCGCTGGGTGACCGGTATGGATTTAGTGACAGAATTAGACTGGGATATGGCCAAAAAATGAACAGACTATTGCTGGTTAAATGCACTTGGTGTGACAGCTTCACCCTGATGTAGGCTTTAGCCAAAAAACAACCACACCATTGAGGGTTAAATGCACTTGGTGACAGGCGCAGCTTGCCCCTGATTTTGTATATGGCCAAAAAATGAACAGACTATTGCTGGTTAAATGCACTTGGTGTGACAGCTTCACCCTGATGTAGGCTTTAGCCAAAAAACAACCACACCATTGAGGGTTAAATGCACTTGGTGACAGGCGCAGCTTGCCCCTGATTTTGTATATGGCCAAAAAATGAACAGACTATTGCTGGTTAAATGCACTTGGTGTGACAGCTTCACCCTGATGTAGGCTTTAGCCAAAAAACAACCACACCATTGAGGGTTAAATGCACTTGGTGACAGGCGCAGCTTGCCCCTGATTTTGTATATGGCCAAAAAATGAACAGACTATTGCTGGTTAAATGCACTTGGTGTGACAGCTTCACCCTGATGTAGGCTTTAGCCAAAAAACAACCACACCATTGAGGGTTAAATGCACTTGGTCGCAGCTTGTGCTGGCGCACCACAAGACACAAAATGGCCGCCGATCACCCCAGAAAAATGAGACTGACAAACGGTCTGTGCAGCCTAAAAACAGTGAGCAATTGAGTATCAGCAGCTCAATGGTCCACAGCTGCAGATCGATCAGTTAATCAAGTCCTTTGGAGGAGTTAATCTGCCTAATCTCGCCCTACTGTCGCAGCCGCAACCTCTCCCTACGCTAATCAGAGCAGAGTGACGGGCGGCGCTATGTGACTCCAGCTTAAATAGAGGCTGGGTCACATGGTGCTCTGGCCAATCACAGCCATGCCAATAGTAGGCATGGCTGTGATGGCCTCTTGGGGCAAGTAGTATGACGCTTGTTGATTGGCTGCTTTGCAGCCTTTCAAAAAGCGCCAAGAAAGCGTCACAAAAGCGCGAAGAAAGCGACGAACACCGAACCCGAACCCGGACTTTTACGAAAATGTCCGGGTTCGGGTCCGTGTCACGGACACCCCAAAATTCGGTACGAACCCGAACTATACAGTTCGAGTTCGCTCATCCCTACCAGCTTCTATTTACTATTTGTAATTGGACATCTCAGTACGTACATTGCTGCATAATGTACAGCAGCAAATGCATTTCACAACAGTAACGCAAATAAATGCATCATAGCATCTAGTTAAAAAGACTTCTGGCATAACAGCCAAAACATTGCATTGTTAAACATGTCTTTTAGTGAAGGGCTGCTGTTACTGCTTTAGAGTGTGTAGTTCAAACACATTTCACTGCAAAATTGCATTATTACCATTGTAAATTGTTAATACCAGTGTGCATTGTGTTTGTTGAAGGGGAGGTATTCAGGACAATGAAGTGCACCTATGTATTTAAATTACAGGAAAAACACTTGAAATTTTGCTAGTATTGTTTAATAATCTGAATCCCATGACTTTTCATAGGCCTCATAAAATGGAGGAGGAAGCAGAGGAGGAGGAGCTACCATTGGAGGAGAAGAAGGAGTCGGTGGTGGAGGAGCATTAGGCTGCTGCTACTGATGATAACACTGGCCATGATTATCACAGTGGGGGATGGAGCCAGAAAGAAATGGGTCATCGGGCACGTTGGCGAGCATAGCAAGCTGTATGCTTGCTTGTATATGTACTGGCAGGTGTGTCTTAAGCATCCAGCAATCTGATTACTGGATAATCATGATTTTAAACTCTCTCTATCAAAGCAAAATGGAAGAATGTTTTCCTGTTGCTGAAAGGGAGGCCAACTTGCTGTATTACCAGGATACACTGTGCTCACAGCTTGGAGCACCTTTCAGCAAGCAGATGCCTGCCGCCCACATGTCTGACCAGAAAGTTCCTCTCCACCCCACGCCTAGTCACTCACCTCACACTCTCTACAATATGCTACCACAAGTAGTATAAACCGCAGCAGCAGAAACAGCTAGTTCAGTCTCATGAACATGATGGAGTCGTTTTTTCAGGTGCCGCAAACAGAGACATACTGTCTGAGCAAACTTGTTCATTCCTTCCTGGACTTCCGCCTTTCTTCAGCACATACCGTGTTTCCTGACCCAATGGACTGGAGTTTTTGGAGCGATTTTTGATATTAAAAAACATAACAAATGTGACAGCACGGTGTGTTATTAAGCATGCTTTTTGTTAAGAACTTCCACCATACATTTAACCATATTTAAGTGGGCAGCACGGTGGCTCAGTGGTTAGCACTGGTGCCTTGCAGCGATGGGCTCCTAGGTTGGAATCTGACCAAGGTCAATATCTGCATGGAGTTTGCATGGGTTTGTGGGTTTCTTCTGGGTACTCTGGTTTCCTCCCACACTCCAAAGACATACTGATAGGGACCTTAGATTAAGAGCCCCATTGGGGAGAGTTGGATGCTAAATTCTGTAAAGCGCTGCAGAATATAGTAGCGCTATACAAGTGCATAAAATAAATATTTATATGTGTCACTCTGACATTTTTTGCTATTGCTGTCATTGAATTATTTTTAATGAAGAATCTTCAGTTACTTTATTATTTGTTTATTTTATGCACTTATTTAGTGCCACTATATTCTGCAGCGCTTTACAGACATTAGCATTACACTGTCCCCAATGGGGCTGACAACATAAGGTCCCTATCAGTATGCCTTTGGAGTGTAGGAGGAAACCCACCCAAACACAGGGCAAACATACAAACTCCATGCAGATGTTGTCCCCAGCGCTGCAAGGCACCAGTGCTAACCACTGAGCCACCATGCTTACTTTAAATTTTATTTTACATGTAGTGGAACAGGGGCAGACATAGACAGTAGAAGGCCTTGTGTGGCCCTTGTATGCTTGACCACTAATGAGAAGGACTCATCATGGTGTTCCTTGTCCTTTACTACCACCCTCTAGTTAATCCTTTATCTAATCTAGAATCAGAATCTGTCAGTTTTTTGTGCCGTTGCATAGCTACACAGGTTGCACCAATAGTATTTCTGCCCCTGCATTGGAGAAATGAAATAAAATTGGTTTGGAAGGTGGTCGTAGCCTCTAAATCTTTGACTACATAATAAACCTTCAATGGTACATTTGTCTTGCTGTGTTCACTAAATTCTTGTGAAATCATCCATTTGTGCAGTAAGCCGTACATCTTCCACACGTTCCCATTACTTCATTGGACATAGCAGTTTTTTTTCAGCTATGACATCTAATGGAAAGATTTTTCTTTTTTTTTCAGGAATTAATAATTACCCTTAATCTCATTGAATTTGATAGGTCCAATGTAAATAAATGCGCTAGAATTCATTAAGTTCCCCTGATGTCTTCTCCTTCCAGCTGCATTCTTGGATCTGACTTCACACTTGGACATAGACTTTACACTTCAGTATTGGACCAGGCTTGCTGGACAGGATCTGCTCTTTTTCATTGGGTTTTTATCTTTTCACTATGACAAGACTGTAGGCCTTGTGTTTAATTACATTACATCAAATTACTTTATTAGCCAGGTCTGAAATAAGGCTTAACATGGAATGAGCAATGGAAAAATAATATGCTTTAAAGGATTTCTTTCACCATATATGAACAGTAAAATAAACTAAAAAGTTAATCCAATAGATTTTTTTGTATATTTTTATCTTGTAATAGAAAAATTATAATAACATTATTTTTACTTGAATTGCTGTCAATATCATATGTACCCCTATTAAAATCGGTTGGTTGGTGTAGTTGAAGTAGAACCTAGATAGATATTGCTCACATTCTCTACTCTTAACCCCAGTTGCTATAAATGCCTTTATGACCATTATCAACCAATGACATACATACACTTAAATCATCAACCGCATGTAGTTCCTGCACAATGCCATACTTATGCATCATTAGTAATTATGCGGGTGCAATGGCCTGCGTGATCAGGAGCAGAGCAGTACTAAAGGCTCTAGTACACCAGCCGATTCTGCAGGTGATTGTCGGGAGAGAAGCATTCCTTCCCGGCAATCGCGTGCTCGCTAGTGGAGGAGACCACTGCTATTAGATGCAGCAATCTCCTCCAAAGCATGGAGAGGAGCGATCATTATGCCATCGTTTGTCCTGATACTGACTAGTTATTTGCCAGCAACAGATCGTCTGCAATATTAGACTGCCAGATGATCGCAAATAAGCGCTACTATGAACGCTCCTTAGCAATCATCAGGCAGAAAATCTGCCAGTGTAATACCAGTGGTGTAACTAGAACTGACGGGGCACCATAGAAAATTTTTGAACAGGGCCCCCACCCAGAAACTTCTTGGCAACCACCTCCTCCCATGCAACCCTCGATCCTGCGGCTATTCAATATCACTCTCTCAGACCGGGCCAGGCTGCCTCTCCATCGTTTTCCCCCACATATATACTGTGTTTCATGTCACTGTATATAATGTCATTGTATAATGCTGTTAAGGGGGCCCTGACAATAAAATCTTATAGTCCTCCTCCTGGGTGGGCCCTTCCAAGTTTGGGCCCCAAAGCAGCCGCTTCCTCTATAGCTATGCCCCTGCTTAAGACTGATTTTGCACCTTGATCAGTAATCTGTCTTGATCAGCTTCAGCAATGAGCTTCCCAGGCTGGTTGGATAATTGTGACAACCCTATACCTTATAAAGGCCCCTAGGGCCGTCTAGTCTTGGTTAAGGCAATAGATACCTGCAAATCTGAAATTCACCAGCAGTAATGTACTTTCATATGGGGGTACCGTTTCTTATAGAAGAGACAAATTTTTCAGGCAATGCTGCATGGAAAAAAATATGTAGCTGAACTCATAATGGAGTATTACAGTGTCTATTTAATGAGAAATCGTACCCCCCCCCCCCCCCCCCCAGGCTCCTAACCATACCTCTACATATCATCCAGAAGCACAGAGATCCTATGGGGAATTTAACCTAAAATCTTAAGGAGGTCAATAACATGGAACTTTCATGCCTTACTGTATAGGGAGTCAGATGGGAACAGAGAAGAAAAGAAGTCTCCAGGCCCTGATAGCTACTTAGTCTGAGATGTGACAAGCCATTTAGCGCAAGTGTGCTTAGGCTACTTTCACACTTGCGTTTTGGGCGGATCCGTCATGGATCTGCAAAAAACTGATCCATTACAATAATACAACCGCATGCATCCATCATGAACGGATCCGTTTGTATTATTTGTAACATAGCCAAAATAAATCCATCATGAACTCCATTGAAAGTCAATGGGAGACAGATTTGGTTTCTATTGTGCCAGATTGTGTCAGAGAAAACTGATCCGTCCCCATTGACTTACATTGTAAGTCAGGACGGATCCATTTGGCTCAGTTTCATCAGACGGACAACAAAACGCTGCAGGCATCGTTTTGGTGTCCGCCTTCAGAGCGGAATAGTGCCTGAATGGAGGCGAACTGATGCATTCTGAGCGGATCCTTTTTCATTCAGAATGCATTAGGGCAAAACTGATCCATTTTGGACCGCTTGTGAGAGCCACGAACGGATCTCACAAAAGGAAAGCCAAAACGGCAGTGTGAAAGTAGCCTACACTGATGTCCATTGAATGAAGTGGGTACAGAACCTGTGCATATCCGATCCTCAGTAGGTGCCAGCTGTAATACAGTCGGACACCCACTGCAAGTTACATCCGATCCCACCCGTTTAACCCTTTAGGATCTAAATGGTTTGACAGAGATACAGGGATCCCTTTGTCTCCTGTGAATGCAATGGAAGGCATACAATAGGTGTATACCCATTAGGCCCCATGCACACGGCCGTTGTTCACAGCCGTGTGCGGGCCGTGGAACCGCGGCCTGGATCCCTCCTGAGAGCAGGAGCGCACGGCGTCACTGGTTGCTATGACGCCGTGCGCTCCCTGCTGCCGGCACAGTACAGTAATACACTGGTACGATCTATACCAGTGTATTACTGTACTGTGCCGGCAGCAGGGGGCGCACGGCGTCATAGCAACCAGTGACGCCGTGCGCTCCTGCTCTCAGGAGGGATCCAGGCCGCGGTTCCACGGCCCGCACACGGCTGTGAACAACGGCCGTGTGCATGGGGCCTTAGGCTGTGCCAAAGACAGGTAATTATGGTGTAGTACACTGAGGATGGCAAAGCATTATAAAAGTGATCAAGTGATCACATTGTGAAGTCCCCAAGTGGGCTTTAAAAAACATTTTATAAGTCTTAATTAAATGTATTTTAATAAGGTTTAATGAAATATATTTTGTGTTCACAAATGAAAAAAAAAATCCTTAAAAATGGTTTTAATTTGCAAAAGTCTTTAAAAATAGATATAATATATTTTGGGAATTATAGGGACTTACAGAATGATAACGTTATTTAAATCATACGACGAAAGCCATAGAAAAGGCAAAAAAACTGAGGCACCATTTTTTTTTTTCCATTACCCCCTCAAAAATATAAAGAATAAATAAGTGAATGATAAACAATAATTTTTATGCACCAAAAATGATCCAGTTAAAAATATTACTTGTTTAAAAAAAAAAGGTCCATATACAGCTAAATCAATAGAAAAGTAAAAAAAGTTATGGTTATTGGAATGCGCCAACATGAAACTAATTTTTTTAATGAAATGAGCTTTTTCTGTGCAAAAGTAGTAAAACTTCAAAAAACCTTTACATATTTGGTATTGCTGTAACCTTTCTGTCCCATAGAATAAGGGTAACATTATTTATCCTGCATGGTGAATGGCATAACATTTATAATGCAAATAAACAATGGAGGAATTGCTATTGTTTTCCTTTCCCCCCGAAACAGTTAATAAAAGTTAATCAATAAGTTATATATAGCCAAAATGGTCGGGGGAAAAAAAATATGGCTTTTAGAAGGTTAGGATTAAAAAGAACAAAATAAATAAATAAATAAATCATCATGTCATGAAGGCCAAAACTTAAATATTCCCTTTATCTAATGCTAGTGTTCATGCCCCTACTCATTTTGGTACGGCACAGGTTGCAAATTTATTTATTTTTTTATCGTTCGCGCTTTCCTCAAAAAAGCGCCAGACTGCGGAACACCTACCCCTTGGCAAGGGAGATTGCCGCAAGGGGGTGCTCCAGGTAACAGTTGCGGGCCTGTTTGGTGTGGCCCGCCTTCTCCCTTTTGCCACCCCACTGCCTCTTCCAGCCTGTTGTGGTGCTGCGGATCCCTCCCCCTCTGTACTGCTGTCCTCGCTCGGCTTACCACCTTCCCAGGTTGGGTCAGTGATTTCATCGTCCACCACATCCTCTTCCACTTCCTCACTCTGGTCATCCTCTGGACTTGTTGACCTAACAACAACCTCACTTATTGACAACTGTGTCTCATCCTTATTATCAATCCCTTGTGACACTAATTGCGGTTGACTTATTGGCAACTGTGTCTCATCATCATCAACCTCATGAAACACTAATTGCCATTCCCCACTGTCATCTTCTTGTGACTGTGGATGCTCAAGAGTTTGGGAATCGGTGCACATGATCTCCTCATGTCCCTCTTTAAGCGGGCTTGGTGAGGGTCCCAAATTAAGGAATGACAATGAAACGAGCTCCTCAGAATATGGGGGATCACTGGAGATGTAGTGCAGGTAATGTCGATGCCACTAGCAGCAAAAGAATTAGACTAAATTTCACAGAAATTTCAGATACGCAAACGTTATACAGGAGATGTAGCGCAGGTAATGTAACTGTCCGCATCCGACAACGTCTATGGAAAAAAGTAAACTAGATGACACAGATATTTTTAGGCTGTGAACAGATTACACAGGAGATGTAGTGCAGGTAATGTCGCTGCCACCAGTAGCAAAAAAATTAGACTGAATGATACTGATATTTCGGATACGCAAACGTTATACAGGAGATGTAGCGCAGGTAATGTAACTGTCCGCAGCGGACACCGTCTATGGAAAAAGTACACTGGATATCACAGATATTTTTAGGCTGCGCACATGTTACACAGGAGTAGTAGCACAGATAATGTCGCTGTCTGCAGTAGCCAAATAATTGCAAGCTATTTAGCGCAGGTTGCACTAAAAATATATATTGCTGCCACACACAGTAGTCCTTAAAAGGACTTTGGGGTCTCTAACAAGTTTTAGCAGTTGAGCGCAGGTTGCACTAAAAATATATTTTGCTGCCACACACAATAGTCCTTAAAAGGACTTTTGGGTCTATTAAAAGTATAAAAACTTAAATATAGCTATTTCAATCCCTACACTAATTCTCCCTTCTGCTCTCTAGCTCTCCCTGACTAATACTGAGCTGAACACGTGTCACCCGATGACGCGCTTCGACCAGCCAATCACTGTAATGCCAGTAACCAACATGGCTACGGCATTACAGTGAAGGGCAGTACTTACCTGCTCATTTATTTGCTGCGTAGCAGCCAACAAACGTGCAGGGAGGAGACTAGAGCATCGCACTCGAGCACAGGCGGTATTCGGCCGAACACCGAGATGTGCCGAGCATCGCGATGCTCGAGCCGAACTAGTGTTTGGTCGAGCATGCTCGCCTAACACTACAGGACTTGCCCATTGAGTTGTATGGGAGAGTGGGATTCATCTCCATACAGCATTCATATCTATGGGCTCTGGCGAGGTGAAACCTGTTATCACCGAGGTACCAACCAGTACCAAAGCAGACTTCAGATTCCTCTTTTAAAATAGTTTTCAAGTTTAAAAATTGAATGCCAAAGTTATTCACTGAATTCTCGCGAGACCTCAGTGATAACAAATTTCACCAAATTTCACCAAATTTCACCTCGCCGGAGGCCATACATTTTAATGCTGTACGGAGATGGGTCTCCATACAGCATTAAAAAAAGGTTTTACGCTAATCAACTTCGGATCTTGGAGCCGAAGATCGATTCGCTCGAAACTATCTGAGACCTATGCAGAAGACATTGAGCAGAGAGGAGAAAGGGTTAAGCTGTGACCATGACCTTTTGTGAATGCTGGATACTGCATTATCTATATATGGGTACTGTCTGTCATTGTAATAACTGTAAAAACTGGAAGATTTTTGGTATTTTTTTAAATATAGACAGTGAGATGGAAGTTTTAAAAAAAACACAGAAAATTCTTTAAAGTATAACTGTTATTTTTTTTTTTGGGGGGTGGGGGGAGTATTGGATTATGGTGATTAATATCTCCTTGGTGGCCTTATTTCAACTTTTCACTGTGTACGCAATTACCCCTTAATTCCACAGTTTAGTTCCCTGTACTGCCTACTTTTACCTGTGCTTAAAATAGGGTTGCTAGGCATGGTCCGTCTATGTGTTGTGCAAGGTCAGATTACTGACAGCCAGGGACTGTAAGTGAATGATTAAAGCCAGGTCCTCCCCAGCAGCTGATAACAGTGCCTGGGCTGTGTGCACTTCTCCCTGTCCCTGCGCTTGGCAGACGCTCCCTCACGCAGCAGAGCTGGAGAATGCAGAGTTGAAGCAGCGCAGAGCAGGGAAGGGAGATCTGCCGTCTGCTCAGTGTATAAATGAAAGCAACATGTGGTAAGAGGACCCCTTTGTGCTGCAGGAGATTAACCCTTTAAGGGGGAGGGCTCTGGTTACTGACACTTTTGGGGGGCTATTGTTACTGGCTAGTGAGGGCAGGCGGGATTAGCCTCAGGGTGAGGGCAGTGGCGGCCATCTTAACTGAATAGTGAGATTGCAGTTTTATGCAGACTGGTTGCTAAGGGCTGAATCTTATTAAATATGGGGTAAGTCAGTCTAATAGTAACTGATTCTGGAATATCATGTTATTAGTAACTACATATATGAAAATTTAAATTAGGGTCTAAGTGTGACAGTTATCCTTTAAGATGTGTTTAATTGTGAATATCGCCATTTCGAGAATTCGCAAATATTTATAATATAGTGCTATATATTCGTATTCGCAAAATATTCTAGATTGATTTTTACTTGAACCCATGATCCCTCACTGCTTCTTGCTTGTGGGCCAATGAGAAGGCTGTAATGTCTTTCTCTGAGCTTAGCAACATCCCTAGCAACCAATAGGAAAGCTGCCTACCCCTTACTATATAAGCAGTTTTTTGCAGTTCTGAGAGAGCAGTGTCATTGCTGTGCTCTCTGCTTTTATCTGGATCCAATTCCTAATCCAAGTTAGCTCCTATATATAATACAAATAGTCAGTGTAGGTTAGATAGTGATATTGTGTAGCTGATAGGGTTCTGCTGTTCATACATACATACTACAGACATAGTGCTGTGATGTCACAGGTTCACAACAATACATAGTGCACCAATCAGTAATATGTAGTCAGACCTGCTAAAATGTGAAGTTGCACATATTGCGCAAAAATATGCGCATCATTCATTGCCGATTTGCGCAATCGCGAATATATTGGAGCACTCTATCTGCATATAAAGCTATTGTAATGTTCTGCCATGCCAACCATTTTTCCAGTCTCAGGAAACTTCTAGCAGCTTGAAAAATGTAGCAACAGTGACCCAGCCAGTATTGCGAACGCATTACGCGAAAATTACATTGCCGATTTTCGCAATCAAGAAAATAATGTTCGCCCAAATATTTGCGAAATATCGCGAATTCGAATATTGCCCCTGCTGCTAATCATTACTCCTCTGTAGTGATGGACGAACATCGGCCGGGACGTTTCGCGAACACGCTTTCGAGATTAAATGTACGCGAACCGCGCGTTCGCGGCAGGCCCCATTCACTTTATTGGCAGGTGAACCTGAAAAACCTTCAGGTCATATTTGCAACAACCAAATACTTACTAGAAGTGCACAAATAGTCCCACAACATGGATAGTGACATACCAGAGGGGTATCAATGGCAAAAATTCCCACAAAAAATATGTATTTTAATCAGGGCCCAAGTAAAACTCTGAAAAATTTTCCCTGCTGGAGCCTAGAAACATTTTATTTTAGGCCACGTGAGTACAGGCCCCAAAAATTAGGCATTCACCTGACAGAAAAGAACTAGTGATTATGTGTCTGGAGGTACAATAGGCGGCCTCTGGATAAAATTTTTACTGTAGGCCACTGGAATAGAGGTCCCAAAAATTAGGCATTCACCTGACAGAAAAGGCCTTTTATGCCGCTGTATATATTTGTATATACATAAGACAAGGACCATACTTTGTTCTGGGTGGTGATGGATATGTGTGGGCTGGCATGTGGAAATTCAATTACACTTGGTCGTCACAAGTGTTGAATTCCTTCGAGATCCATGCCTCATTAATTTTTAGAAATGTGAGGTAGTCCACACCGTCGTGAGCTAGTCGAGTGCGTTTATCGCTCACGATCACCCCTGCTGCGCTGAACGTCCTTTCGGACAGGACACTCGACGAGGGGCAAGCCAAGAGTTCCATGGCAATTGTGCCAGCTCTGGCCACAGGTCAAGCCTGCACACCCAGTAGTCCAGGGGTTCCTCGCTTCTCAGAGCGTCCACATCGGTCATTAACTCGATGTAGTTGGATACCTGTCCTCTAGGCATTCCCTGAGGCTGGATCCAGAGGGTGACTGTCGATGGGTTGGCTGCAAGAATGATCTCATATCCGAAGTGACCAACACATCTTCAAACCGCCCTCTTCTTGCAGGTGCAGTAGGATTGGTACCTGCACCTGTTTCGCTGTGGGTGGAAATTCCTCTGCCAGCGCTGGAACAGTAGAATGCAGCATCTCTCACAGCAAGGCCTGGAAATTCTGCATTCTGCCAGCCTTCTGTGATGCTGGAAACAGGTCTGCCATTTTGTGTTTGTACCAGGGGTCTAAGTACAAACCGGATTCCCAAAAAGTTGGGACACTATACAAATCGTGAATAAAAACTGAATGCAATGATGTGGAGGTGCCAACGTCTAATATTTTATTCAGAATAGAACATAAATCACGGAACAAAAGTTTAAACTGAGAAAATGTACCATTTTAAAGGGAAAAATATGTTGAATCAGAATTTCATGGTGTCAACAAATCCCCAAAAAGTTGGGACAAGGCCATTTTCACCACTGTGTGGCATCTCCCCTTCTTCTTACAACACTCAACAGACGTCTGGGGACCGAGGAGACCAGTTTCTCAAGTTTAGAAATAGGAATGCTCTCCCATTCTTGTCTAATACAGGCCTCTAACTGTTCAATCGTCTTGGGCCTTCTTTGTTGCACCTTCCTCTTTATGATGCGCCAAATGTTCTCTATAGGTGAAAGATCTGGACTGCAGACTGGCCATTTCAGTACCCGGATCCTTCTCCTACGCAGCCATGATGTTGTGATTGATGGAGAATGTGGTCTGGCATTATCTTGTTGAAAAATGCAGGGTCTTCCCTGAAAGAGATGACGTCTGGATGGGAGCATATGTTGTTCTAGAACCTGAATATATTTTTCTGCATTAATGGTGCCTTTCCAGACATGCAAGCTGCCCATGCCACACGCACTCATGCAACCCCATACCATCAGAGATGCAGGCTTCTGAACTGAGCATTGATAACAACTTGGGTTGTCCTTGTGCTCTTTGGTCCGGATGACATGGCGTCCCAGATTTCCAAAAAGAACTTCGAATCGTGACTCGTCTGACCACACAACAGTCTTCCATTTTGCCACACTCCATTTTAAATGAGCCCTGGCCCAGTGAAAACGCCTGAGCTTGTGGATCTTGCTTAGAAATGGCTTCTTCTTTGCACTGTAGAATTTCAGCTGGCAACGCCGGATGGCACGGTGGATTGTGTTCACTGACAATGGTTTCTGGAAGTATTCCTGAGCCCATTCTGTGATTTCCTTTACAGTAGCATTCCTGTTTGTGGTGCAGTGTCGTTTAAGGGCCCGGAGATCACTGGCATCCAGCATGGTTTTACGGCCTTGACCCTTACGCACAGAGATTGTTCCAGATTATCTGAATCTTCGGATGATGTTATGCACAGTTGATGATGATAGATGCAAAGTCTTTGCAATTTTTCGCTGGGTAACACCTTTTTGATATTGCTCCACTATCTTTCTGCACAACATTGTGGGAATTGGTGATCCTCTACCCATCTTGGCTTCTGAGAGACACTGCCACTCTGAGAAGCTCTTTTTATACCCAATCATGTTGCCAATTGACCTAATTAGTGTTAATTGGTCTTCCAGCTCTTCATTATGCTCAAATTTACTTTTTCCAGCCTCTTATAGCTACTTGTCCCAACTTTTTTGGGATTTGTTGACACCGTGAAAATTTGAATCAACGTATTTTTCCTTTAAAATGATACATTTTCTCGGATTAAACGTTTGATCTGTCATCTACGTTCTATTACAAATAAAATATTGACATTTGCCATCTCCACATCATTGCATTCAGTTTTTATTCACAATTTGTTTAGTGTCCCAACTTTTTTGGAATCCGGTTTGTACATTGCCACCCAGTACTGGTCCTTGCCCTTTATGCTTTTTATACGGGGGTCCCTCTACAAACACTGGAGCATGAAGGCCCCCATTTGCACAAAATTAGAAGCGGTGGAGTGCCCTGGCTCTTGCTTATCGCCCAGGAGAATGTCGTCCTCGGTCTCCTCCCCCCAGCTACGGACAATACCAGGGATCCCCGAAAAGTTTAAAGTCCCTCTCAAAGCCTGCTCTTTCTTCTCCTTCTCCTCCTCCTCCCCCATCCTCATTTGACGCATCTTCACACTCCTGATGACTTGTCTCAGATGGAGTAGCCCCCCCTGGGAATTCATTCAGCATTGCTAGTTCCTCATCTTCCAGCTCCTGCTCCTTGACGGCTTGATCAATGACACAACGCAATGCACGCTCCAGAAAGAAGGCGTAAGGTACGATGTCACTGATGGCGCCCTGGCTGCGACTGAACAGTTTGGTGATCTCATCAAATGGCCGCAGAAGTCTGCAAGGCGAGCCATGGCCATGTAAGATCTTCTAAAATGGCCAGAGATTTTTCTGGCCTGCCGCAAGATGTCCTTGACCCGGGGTATTTGGCAATGAATCACTGCACGACTAAGTTCAGAACAAGTGCCATTTTGCCCTGTTTCAGCTAGCTCAGCAGATTGGCACCGTTGTCACACACCACTTTACCAACTGTCAAATTGAACAAGGTTAGCCACTAATCGGCCTGTGACCGCAGAGCTGAAAGCAGTGCAGGACCGGTGTGTCTCTTGGCTTCCAGGCACAACAGCCACAGCACAGCACGTCGAATAGGTTCTGGGGAGCTTGGGGGTGCAGCGGAAGAGGCGGTAGCAGTGGAAAAGGAGGAGTCAGCTGAAAAGGAGACGGAGGATGGAGTAGTGTCACAATGCTCTCTGTGCATGGTTCCAGGAGGCGGGGATGGCCGAGGTGCGCTCACGTCATCAGTGCGCTCGGCCACAGATTGCCTGTTATTGAGGTCCTTCCTGCGATATTACTTACCTGGTTTGTTGGTCCTGCTTGTCTTCTGATTACCTGTCCGTCTCATCCCTTGGTCTTGGTGTATCCTCCTGGTTCTGACTTCGGCTTCTCCTGACGATCCTCCGCTTGCTTCTCTGGTACCGTGCTGCTCTCTTGGTTTCTGACTCTGCTTGTTTGACTACTCTGTTGCTTGTATTGTCTGTCTTTCCTGCACTTATACTAGCTGAGGGTTTGTCGACCAGTTGTCCCTTGTCACTGGGACTTGCGAGGCAAGTAGGCAGGGGCACGGGTTGAGCTCAGTGGTCACTTTTCCCCACCCCCTGTGTGTGTGACAAGTAGGAGGAGGAGAAGAAGAGGCAGGCCTGCATGCAATCCGTGGCTATAACTCCAAATCCACATGGGTGCCACGGGTTACATGCTTGACGGCCTTCAGAAGGTTCATTCAGTGGGCAGTAAAAGTTATGCACCTTCACAGCCCGTGTTTGCTAGACCACGTGTCTGTGGTCAGATGTATCTTGGCACCGACACTGTGTGCCAGAGATAAATTCAATTGCCGCTGAACATGTATTTGTAAAAGCAGGTACTGTATATCGCAGGCCTCAATTAGTATTTGGTGAAAGCTGGTATATCAAACCCCTTAATCAACATTGTGGAAGCAGGTATATCGCACCCCTCAATCATTATTTTGTGGAAACAGGTATATAGCACCCCTTAATCAATATTTTGTGGAAGCAGGTATATCGCACCCCTCAATCAGTATTTTATGGAAGCAGGTATATAAAATATTTGGTGAAAGTAGGTATATCGCACCCCTCAATCTGTATTTGCAGGTATATCAAACCCATTAATAAGTATTTTGTGGAAGCAGGTATATCGCACCCCTCAATCATTATTTTGTGAAAACAGGTATATAGAACCCCTTAATCAATATTTTGTGGAAGCAGGTATATCGCACCCCTCAATCAGTATTTTATGGAAGCAGGTATATAAAAACCCTTTAATCAGTATTTTGTGGAAGCAGGTATATCGCACCCCTCAATCAGTATTTTATGGAAGCAGGTATATAAAAACCCTTTAATCAGTATTTTGTGGAAGCAGGTATATCGCACCCCTCAATCTGTATTTTGTGGAAGCAGGTAGATAGAACCCTTTAATCAATATTTGGTGGAAGCAGGTATATCAATTCCCTTAATCAGTATTTTGTGGAAGCAGGTATATTGCACCCCTCAATCCGTATTTTGTGGAAGCAGGTATATAGAACCCCTTAATCAATATTTTGTGGAAGCAGGTATATCGCACCCCTCAATCAGTATTTTGTGGAAGCAGGTATATCAATCCCAATAATCAGTATTTTGTGGAAGTAGGTATATAGAACCCCTTAATCAATATTTTGTGGAAGCAGCTATATTGCACCCCTCTATCTGTATTTTGTGGAAGCAGGTATATTAAACCCTTTAATCAGTACTTTGTGGAAGCAGGTATATCAATCTTTTTTTTTTGGGAGCAACAGGTATATCACACCAGTTGCAATTAGTTATTCTAATAGCGTTTGTCCCTCTATATAGCTGCAGTATCTTAGCAGAACCGCAGACAACTGCTGCACAATACAAATGCACCATATAGAAATTATATTATAGGTATATCACACCCCTGCCTCAATCAGTTTTTTTGGGGGGCAACTGGTATATCACACCAGTTGCAATTAGTTGTTCCGAAAGAGTTTGTCCCTCTGTATAGCTGCGGTATCGCTGCAGAACCGCACACAAATGCTGAACAAAACAAATGCACTATGTAGAAAGTATATTATAGGTATATCACACCCCTGCCTCAATAAGTTTTTATGGGGGGCAACTGGTATATCACACTAGTTGCAATTAGTTGTTCCAATAGCGTTTGTCCCTTTATATAGCTGCGGTATTACAGCAGAACCGCACACAACTGGACTTTTGTGGCCCTATTAGCTAGCGTTTGGTCTCCCTAAGGCCCCTTTCACACGGGCGAGTTTTCCGTGCGGGTGCGATCCGTGCGGCGAACGTATGGCACCCGCACTAAATCCTGACCCATTCATTTCTATGGGGCTGTGCACATGAGCGTTGTTTTTAACGCATCACTTGTGCGTTCAGTTGAAATCGCAGCATGCTCTATATTGTCCGATTTCGACGTGACGCAGGCCCCATAGAAATGAATGGGGTGTGTGAAAATCGGATGGCATCCGCAAGCAAGTACGGATGCCGTGCGATTTGCACGCACGGTTGCTAGGAGACGATCGGGATGGAGACCCGATCATTATTATTTTCCCTTATAACATGGTTATAAGGGAAAATAATAGCATTCTGAATACAGAATGCATAGTAAACCAGCGCTAGAGGGGTTAAAAAAATAAATATTTTTTTAACTCACCTTAGTCCACTTGATCACGAAGCCGGCATCTCCTTGTGACTCCTCTGCGCTGAGCGGCTGAACAGGACCTGGGGTGAGCTGCTCCATTAAATATCGGTTAAGGACGTCATCGAAGGTCCTTAACCTGTATTTAATGGAGCAGCTCACCCCAGGTCCTGTTCAGCCGCTCAGCGCAGAGGAGACACAAGGAGATGCCGGGCTTCGTGATCAAGTGGACTAAGGTGAGTTAAATTTTTTATTTTATTTTTTTAACCCCTCTAGCGCTGGTTTACTATGCATTCTGTATTCAGAATGCTATTATTTTCCCTTATAACCATGTTATAAGGGAAAATAATACAATCTTCAGAACATCAATCCCAAGCCCGAACTTCTATGAAGAAGTTCGGGTTTGGGTACCAAACATGCGCGATTTTTCTCACGCGAGTGCAACGCATGACAATGTTTTGCACTCGCACGGGAAAATCGCGCATTTTCCCGCAACGCACCCGGCTCTTATCCGGGCAAAAAAAATGACGCCCGTGTGAAAGAGGCCTAACAGTCTGTCCCTTCTCCACAAAGCAACCTTTCCCTACACTGGCAAAACACAGAATGTAAAATGGCTGCCAGATCGGGTTCTGTTATAGGGTGGGGGTGTGTCCATGTGCTGAAATGTCTCAATTGGCTGTCCTGTCCCACCTGATGGATGTGTAATGCGTCAAAGTTCGGTGCAATCCAAAAGAATAGTTACATGCAAACATCGCCATATATTCGCATGTTCGGCGAATCGCGAACGAGCAAAGTTCGCAGTGAAACGACCGCCGGGTGAACCGCAAGGCAATCTCTATTCCTCTGTACCCGTTGTATAGAGCCACTATTTAATACCAACATTATTCTTTTCCTTCCCCTGCCCGATGCTCCATTTAATTCAGTGTATCGCTACACAACAAGTTAATAACATAGTGAAATCTCTTCTGTTTTAGGGCTCATACATACAAACATATTTTATTTCCCTGTCTGTTACGTTTAGTTTTTTTTTGCGGCCCATATGTGGAACCATTCACTTTAATGTGTCAGCAAAAAAACGGAAATGATTCCGTGTGCATTCCGTTTCCGTATGTCTGCATGGCCATTCCACAAAAAATATACATTTCCCCTTCTTGTCTCTTTTGCGGACAATGACAGGCATTGTTACAATGGATCCGCCCCAAAAAACTGATGCAATATGGATGTCACACAGACACTATTCATATTTTTTGCGGATACGCGTTTAGTGGATCGCAAAATACATACAGTCGTGTGAATGAGGCCTTACCGTTCTGTCTGTATTTTTTAACTCATTAATGACTAGGCCTGAAAAAAACTGAATAACCACACACTTTTTTTATGATTTAGTGAGTGGTGGTTTAATGGTCCTATTTTTATTTTATTTGTTAGACTACCAAATAATTTTTGCTACTTTCTAGAGCATTTTTGTTTAAGATTTATTTGTTGAATTTTTAAAAAGTACCGTATTTTTCGCCCTATAAGACCATAAGCCCATAAGACGCATCTAGGTTTTAGAGGGGGACAATAAGAAAAAAAAATTTAATTAGACCTCAGGTCAGACCACCAATCAGAACTCAGCTCAGACCCCAATGTGAATGACCCCCAATCAGACCTCAGATAAGGGCCCCTTTTGCCTCATATCAGCCCCCAGCAGCCCCATATTGCCTCAGATCAGCCCCATATTGCCTCACATCAGCCCCATATTGCTACACATCAGCCCCATATTGCCAAAGATCAGCCCCATATTGCCAAATATAAGCCCCATTTTGCCAAAGATCAGCCCCATATTGCATCACATCAGCCCCATATTGCCATGTTTTACAAAATAAAAAAGCCACTTACCTCTCCTGTTGCAGGACTCCGCCGCTCCTCTCTGCCCATGATCTGCTTCCTCCTGCCGCCGGCTGTGCTGTGAACTGGCGCGTAGAACTGGCGTGCACGGCCGACAGCCGAGGACCAGGAAGCGGTGAGTACAGATCCTTCACCACTTCCTGGTCCTCCTGTACTAATGAGTGCTTCCATGATGGAAGCACTCATTAGTATTCGCCCCATAAGACACAGGAGCATTCCCCCCCCCCACACTTTTTGGGGGAATGCGTCTTATAGGGTGAAAAATACTGTATATTTTTAGCAAACTATAGCTCCTTATTGCTAAAATATGCAAACTGACACCCAAATACATTATTTCAAAGAATTCTCCTTTTTTTGTCTGTAATTTTTTCAGTTTTCAGTTTTCACGGACGGACGGACCCCATTGAAATCAATAGGACCGTTTTTAACGGACGATTGACAGGAGTGCACCCGTCTAACGGCCGTTAAAAAGGGTACACAGGCCATTTAGGGGTTTAAAAAAAAGCCTCACCTCATCCGCTTGCTCGCAGAGCGGCAGTCTCTTCTCTCTTCATTGAGCAGGACCTGCCGAAGGACCTGCGATCTGCGTGGTGACGTAACCACGTGGGAGCGCGCAGTGATGTCATCGCGCACCTTTGGCAGGTCCCGTTCTGAGAAGAGAGAAGAGACTGCTGCAGCGCGAGCAAGTGGAAAAGGTGAGGAATTTTTAGGGTTTTTTTTTGGCTGTAGGACTCTATGGGGGCATTATATAAACCATGGGGGACATTATAAAGCTGGGGAACACACACTATTGGGGACATTATTTAAGATGTGGCCCTACACTGTGGACATTATTAAAGCTAGGGGAGGTTAAAAAGATTATATACACCGTGGGGGACATTTATTTAGCTGGGGGCCTACATGAGGGAATTATGAAAGCTGGGGACACTGTAAAAAAAATTATATACACTGTTGGGGACATTTATTTAGCTGGGGGCCTACATGGGGGCATTATTAAACCTGGGGGCACTATAAAAAAAATTATATACAGTACATTGTAGGGGACATTTATTTAGCTGGGGTCCTACATGGGGGACATTATTTTAGCTGGGGGCCTACCATCCTGTGGGTGTTCTTAGAAGGGTGGGTCTAGAAATAACTGCCAATCAAATTCATCAATTTTTCATGTCCGGTTTTAAGGGATCCAAAGGAGCCCCAGTTACAGGGGAAAACACTCCCCCTGTGGGGGAATTTGACACAAGCAGAGCTGATCAGGGTCTGCTAAGACCCTGCAGCTCTGCTGTGCCTGAGACACCCGGCAATCACATGATCTCATGTCCAATAGAGAAAGCAGCATAGCCACTTCCTCTAGTCACTGCATAGTGCTTATTGAGTGCTATGCATCGATCAAAGAAGAAGGTAGAAGTGGTACTTAAGCTGTTTCTGTCTTCTCCTCAGGGTCCCCGCTGTCACTAACAGTACATATACAGCATGTAGTCACTATCAGGTCAATATGATTTATCAGAAACTGTAATTTTAGCTATGCAAGGTGACCCACCAATACCCTGATCACATCCCACCCTTCACCAGCTGCAACAGATTCTGGTACCAACATATATATTTAAACAGCTGAAGGGAATGATGTATATGCCGTCTATCAGAGGAAAATATGTCCGTAATTTGAAACATGTTATAAACTGGTTATTTAAATAAAAAAATCTACATGTCTATCTATACATTAATCAATTGATCTATATTTTAACTATCTATCTACATAGATCAATCTTTCTCATATTTATCTTCTATCTATCTATCTATCTCATATCTATCCATCTATCTAATATCTATCAATTTATCTATCTGTATCTAGACAGTGATAAATTAATCTATGTTTTAAATATCTATCTATATCAATTGAGGTTTATTTCTCATATCTATCTATCTATCTATCTATCTATCTATCTATCTTAGCATTGCCAAAGCAAGTAAGAAATAATTGGGTAGGGATGGAGAATGGGGATAGGGACACATCCAGGGTGAGGATATAGAAGTCCATGGTATATCATGCTCTTCTCAGTCTATGGCAAGCACTGACATATTGTGCTGCCACAGTGTTTTCCTCCTCCTCAGCAGCATAGATAGTCTCTCTTCCTCTTCTATGGGAGTTAAGTCTGGAAAGAGATCAGAAAGCCTCCCAAAATGAGTGACCCTCACTGCTGAGTGTTTGGGGCTGGATCTATCATTTTCTGGGGATAGGTAATTTCTCCAGATATGAACCAGTTTCTTCTCCCTCTGTAGGCTCTCGTATATTGTCAGCTTCTGTGATGTTCTTATGTTGTACCTGTTGGGTTCTGTAAGTGGGCGGTTTTTAGCAGGAATGAAGGGTACTTAACTGGTTTCAGGCTTCTCTTCTGGAACACAATGATATTGTTTTTTTATTTTTTTTGATTGATGACCAAAGCCCACGTGGTGCAGAATTTCTCCAGGAATCTCAGGTTGTTTTGGAGACTTTTCTTGTTTGGTGATAGACTAGTAGCAAGAGGTCATCTTATTTCATAGGGTGAGGGTGAGACCTGGTGCTGGGGAGGACTCCAGAGCTGTTACCAGCACATTGATGTAGATGTTGAAGAGAATTGAACTGAGGCCACAGCCCTGTCTGACTCTTCATCTCTGCTGGAAATAAGCTGTTCTCCTCCCATTTACCATCACGCTGTATCTGTTCTCAGTGTAGGAGCTTCTGATAACATTGTATGTTTATCCTCCTATTACGCTTTCCAGAGGTTTCAGCAATAGGCCTGGGTGCCACACTGATTCAAAGTCCTTTTTAAAGTTTACAAAACCAGCATAGATCTTTCCATTCTTTGCATTGTGGATATGGCTCTTGATGACGTTGTGCGGGGTGTTGATGTGGTCCATGGTGGAGTGGTCTGGATGTGGCTTTTGATGAGGCTGTGCAGGGTGTTGATGTGGTCCATGGTGTGGTGGTCTGGATGTAGCTCTTGATGAGCTGTGCAGGGTGTAAATGTGGTCTGTGTTGCGGTGATCTGGATGGGACTCTCAATAAGGCTGTGCAGGGTGTACATGTGGTCTGTGGTTTGGCATGAAGCCTGCTAGGCTTTGCCGAGGATTTTGTGTGGGCTGAGAAAGCTGAGGATCCTCTTATTCAGGACACTGTTAAAGAGTTTCCCCAGGTTGCTGCTGACATATTTCTCTCAGCAGTTATCTGGGTTGTATCTTTCTCTGCTCTTGTTTATGGGGGTTATGAGGCCTTGGTTCCAGTTCTGAAGGAAGTAGCCGGAACTCAGCGCAACAATGAAGAGTTTTGCTATTGTGACATGGATACCAGCTGGGCTGTATTTTATTATTTCTGGGAGGATCTCATCTGGGCTGCTGGCTTTTTTTTTTTTACCCTTTATCAATAAGATCCTATCTGTTATCTCCTGCAGTGTGATTGGTGTATCCAGAGGGTTTTGGACATCTTTGATTTTTTTTCCCTCCATATCCTTCAGTTGTTTCACAATCTCTTTTTGTTCTGGGCTTTGGTCCTCCTTTGGGATGCCTTTGTACAGGTCCTTGAAGTACTGGATCCAGATGTTACCGTTTTGGATGTGGAGGTTGTTATTCTTACAGTTTATGCCCATTTGTCTCCATAGTTCCATAGTTCCCAGAAGCAGTTTTCTTGGAGGGCATCTTGGATTTGGAGGAGATTGATGAATGATGTGGCCTTGCTTCTCTATTCTGGTTTAATATTGTCATTGTATGTGTAGTAAGCTTCCCTCAGACCAGGGTTGTTTGGGCCTCTGTGGTTTTTTTTTTTTATATTAAGTCGTTCCTAGGGCATTCCTTGTGACTTTTAACTCTTTGTCAAACCAACTGTTGGGATGTTGCCTTCTTGGCCTCTTGTTGTTGCATCTTTTCAGGTTGGATATATCTGCCATGGTGTAAAGTAGGTCTATCTCTCTATCTATCCATATTTAATCTATCTATATTTCTTATATCTATGCATCTTCTATCCATCTATCTATAATCTATCTATCTGATATCCATCTCATATCTATCTCACCCATCTATCTAATATCTATGTATCTTCTATCTAACTATTTATCTATGTATTATCTACAGACGTGGACAAAATTGTTGGTACCCTTTGGTCAATGAAAGAAAAAGTCACAATGGTCACAGAAATAACTTTAATCTGACAAAAGTAATAATAAATTAAAATTCTATAAATGTTAACCAATGAAAGTCAGACATTGTTTTTCAACCATGCTTCAACAGAATTATGTAAAAAAATAAACTCATGAAACAGGCATGGACAAAAATGATGGTACCCCTAGAAAACACAGAACATAATGTGACCAAAGGGACATGTTAATTCAAGGTGTGTCCACTAATTAGCATCACAGGTGTCTACAACCTTGTAATCAGCCATTGGGCCTATATATATGGCTCCAGGTAATCACTGTGTTGTTTGGTGATATGGTGTGTACCACACTCGACATGGACCAGAGGAAGCAAAGGAAAGAGCTGTCTCAAGAGATCAGAAAGAAAATTATAGACAAGCATGTTAAAGGTAAAGGCTATAAGACCATCTCCAAGCAACTAGATGTTCCTGTGAGTACAGTTGCACATATTATTCATAAGTTTAAGATCCATGGGACTGTAGCCAACCTCCCTGGACGTGGCCGCAGGAGGAAAATTGATGACAAATCTAAGAGACGGATAATCCGAATGGTAACAAAAGAGCCTAGAAAGACTTCTAAAGAGATTCAAGGTGAACTTCATGCTCAAGGAACATCAGTGTCAGATCGCACCATCCGTCGTTGTTTGAGCCAAAGTGGACTACATGGGAGACGACCAAGGAGGACACCATTGTTGAAAACGAATCATAAAAAAGCAAGACTGGAATATGCCAAACTACATGTTGACAAGCCACAAAGCTTCTGGGAGAATGTCCTGTGGACAGATGAGACAAAAATCGAAGTTTTTGCCAAGGCACATCAGCTGTATGTTCACAGACGAAAAAATGAAGCATATCAAGAAAAGAACACTGTCCCTACTGTGAAACATGGAGGAGGCTCTGTTATGTTCTGGGGCTGCTTTGCTGCGTCTGGCACAGGGTGTCTTGAATCTGTGCAGGGTACAATGAAATCTCAAGACTATCAAGGAATTCTAGAGAGAAATGTACTAGCCAGTGTCAGAAAGCTTGGTCTCAGTCGCAGGTCATGGGTCTTGCAACAGGACAATGACCCAAAACACACCGCTAAAAACACCCAAGAATGGCTAAGAGGAAAAAATTGGACTATTCTAAAGTGGCCTTCTATGAGCCCTGACCTCAATCCTATTGAGCATCTTTGGAAGGAGCTGAAACATGCAGTCTGGAAAAGGCACCCTTCAAACCGGACACAACTGGAGCAGTTTGCTCATGAGGAGTGGGCCAAAATACCTGCTGAGAGGTGCAGATGTCTCATTGACAGTTACAGGAAGCGTTTGATTGCAGTGATTGCCTCAAAAGGTTGCGCAACAAAATATTAAGTTAGGGGTACCATCATTTTTGTCCATGCCTGTTTCATGAGTTTATTTTTTTACATAATTCTGTTGAAGCATGGTTGAAAAACAATGTCTGACTTTCATTGGTTAACATTTATAGAATTTTAATTTATTATTACTTTTGTCAGATTAAAGTTATTTCTGTGACCATTGTGACTTTTTCTTTCATTGACCAAAGGGTACCAACAATTTTGTCCACGTCTGTATCTATCTATCTTTCTGATATCTATCTATCTCATATCCATCTGATACCTATTTATCTCATTCATCTATCTAATATCTATCAATTTATCTATCTGTATCTAGACATAAATTAATCTATCAATCTTCTATGTTTTAAATATCTATCTATATCAATTAATCTTTCTTTTATCTATTGTAAGAAGGTACCTGGAATCATCGTGGATGGGAGGTATGTGTCACCCAGGTTTCTGGCCTCGGTGAAGTAAGAGCCGGTATTTTATGTGTCAGCAGCAGCTATGGCTAATTGACACCTTGATATTTAGCATGGCTATCATAGCTGATCTGGGATTGCTCTTACTGGGAGTAGTCAAAGTGCTGGGTGGGTGACTACTCACCATGTTCCAGGCCAGGTTTTGCTAGGCATAAAAACCAGCCAGCACTGCCAGGTGTGGATTTACCTCCCTCTGACAGTGGAGCTCAGGAGTCTGTGTGCTGTGAACTAAGGGTTGAGCCGGGCTGGAGGACCCTGGCCCCTCTAATGGCAAACAGGCCCCCTATGGACTTGATGAGGCTGAACTGCTAACAGGGTGTGAATTAACACCCAGGAGAAAAGGTGACTTTTATAATTTATGGACTTTCCTTGTGTGTGAACAAACACCAAGCCACCTGCGTTTTGTGATAAACCTTACCTGCATTTTGTTATACACCAATGTGTGAATAAGCACCGCTGTTTGATTCAAGAACTGTGTACTTTGCCTCTATACTGCATCCGCTAGTCCTAACTACCAGAGCGAATAACCACACTATCTATCCATATTATATCTATTTATCTTTATTTCTTATATCTATCCATCTATGTATTTATATCATATCTATATATCTATTTATCTACTTTTTCAGATATCTTCTCTAGTGAAAAATGAAATATACAGAGCCATAGATGGTGCATTCATCTGCATCCTATGTGTCTAGAATGGAAACATAATATGCATTTTCTGACTCTCTGATTTGAAAAAGAACATTGTCTGCTCCTTGCGAAATGTCAAGTGATATATTTCTGTGTTTTTTTCAGCTGTATTAAATATAATTGGTATACACATAAAAATAAGAAAGCAAAATAAAAGCAAAACCTCAAGCCATACAATCCCATAACCTAAAGCAAACAAAGTCATAAAAGCTGCCTAAAACACCAAGCGCAACACTAATCACAGAACACTGTATAAATAATCCATCTAATTTCTTAATGCAATTAATTTTCTCCAGAACAGAGTTTACATTTTCTTTCCCTCTTTTATTATTCAATTAAAATGCTTTCAATAAATTGCTCGTCAACTTTTCTAAAATAAAGATAGACCCAAGCGTTGGATGGTAGTTAACATGCTGCGTCCCAGTGCCAAAATTTTTGTGGCAGAAAGCATGTACAATTACGTGATCTGAAAGTCTTTTTGTTGCAAGGGGGTGGCTAAAACTTTAATTATAAAAATGAATGCTGTTTCCATTTCCAATTGCCAAGAGGAACTTATCCTGGAGCGAAATTGTAGAAAACCAGAAGAAATTAAGTAATCTCCTTTTGGAAAATTAAAGAACAAAGGGTTCAGAAATAATGTCACATCTAGGGAAAAGGCCAAAAGCCATATATAGAGTTGGTTATTTGGCACAAAGGAGCTGCTAATAAAAAGAAAAGTTCAGGAATTTCTTATTTTATTTCTTTCCTTCTGTATACAGTAGATGTTGCTACAGTTTTGGAAAAATACCTGTATTTTTTTAGTATTTTCCTGATTCTGTTTTTGGTCTTGGTTTTTGAACATTGAAATTGACAGTTTGATTCTGCATTTTGCATATTTTCTATTATTATTATTAAAGGGCATGTGTCAGCAGATTTGCACCTACGACACTGGCTGACCTGTTCCATGTGCACTTGGCAGCTGAAGGCATCTGTGATGGTCCCACGTTCATATGTGTCCACATTGCTGAGAAAAATGAAGTCTTAATATATGCAATTGAGCTTCCAAGAGCAACGAGGGCGTTAGCATTACACCAAGAGGCTCTGCTCTCTCTGCACTTAGATTAACAGGGCCAGTCAGTGAAAACATCATTAAATCTGGTCCTGCCAATCAAAGTGCATAGGGCGCGGCAGTTGGAGATAGCTGAGACTCTAGGTGTAACAACAACACCCCGTTGCTCCTAGAGGCTCATTTGCATATATTAAAACCTCTACTTTGTCAGCAATATGGGCACATATGAACATGGGACCAACACAGATGCTTTCAGCTGCCAAGCGCACATGTAACAGGTCAGCCAGTGTCATAGGTACAAACCTGCTGACAGATGCCCTTTAACGTATGTACTTTTTTACTAAACTATTTTCTGGTCAAACTGTCAGATAATATCCAAATATAGGGATGGATGAAGCAATGTGATCTGGGATGACATCAGAAGGTAGATATGTTTTAACATGTCAAGGAGATACACGTCCAAAACACACACATATCCACCGTTGAACGGTGTCTTACAGTTAACATGGACCTCAGTGGCGTACCGCCCATAGAGGCAGACCACGCCACTGCTATGGGGCCCGCGGCACTGGGGGGCCCGTAGCGCAGATAAGGCCCCGCCCACTGATGACCAGCAGCCGGCTATGCGGCTGCTTTTCTCCCCAGGGCCCCCCCCATGTTTAGCTGAATCGCCTCCCAGAGGCGCGGCTAAGTCCTAGACACCCGCCCCCCTCCTCAGCGCTGCGCTCTGAAACACCCGATCCTCCTCTCGTCGGCGTCCCAAATCCCGCGCAGGCGCAGTGCCAGCGATTGCCTGCGCCTGCGCTCTGATAATACGGCTGAGGGCAACAGCTTCAACATCGTCACTGGGCATGCGCCGAGCCCAGTGACGATGTTGAAGCTGTTGCCCTCAGCCGTATTATCAGAGCGCAGGCAATCGCCGGCACTGCGCCTGCGCGGGATTTGGGACGCCGACGAGAGGAGGATCGGGTGTTTCAGAGCGCAGCGCTGAGGAGGGGGGCGGGTGTCTAGGACTTAGCCGCGCCTCTGGGAGGCGATTCAGCTAAATGATGGAGGCGTTAGAGTTTTCATATTTAGGCGGGCACGGCACTAATCAGAGGGGCACCGTGGAGAAAGAAAAACGCCCCTCTGGGCTCCAGTCCGGCTTACAGCAAGAATCGATTTTTAGAAGAAAGGACAAGACTGACATGGAAAAGAAGAACACAGATGGAAAAAAGGTACTTTATTAAACATGGATCCATGAGTACCTTTTTTCCATCTGTCTTGTTCTTTGGATTGTGAGTCTTGTCATTTCTTCAAAAAATCGATTCTTATGATATGTAAATGACGCTGTAAGGAGCCAGAGGGGCGTTATTCTTTCTCCACGGTGCCCAGGAACGCCCCTCTGAAGTGCCGTGCCCGGCTAAGTTTGAAAACTAATAACGCCTCCAAGTTCATCTAAATCGCCTCCCAAATCCGATCCTCCTCTCGCTGGCATCCCAAATCCCGCGCAGGCGCAGTGCCGGCGATTGCCTGCGCTATGATAAGATGACTGACGGCACTGCGCCTGCGCGGGATTTGGGATGCCGGCGAGAGGAGGATCGGGGTGTTTGCCGCAGAGCGCGGCACTGAGGAGGGGGGTGTTGAGCACTTAGCCGTGCCTCTGGGAGGCGATTTAGATGAACTTGGAGGCGTTATTAGTTTTCAAACTTAGCCGGGCACGGCACTTCAGAGGTGCGTTCCTGGGCACCGTGGAGAAAGAATAACGCCCCTCTGGGCTCCTTACAGCTTCATTTACATATCATAAGAATCGATTTTTTGAAGACATGACAAGACTCACAATCAAAAGAACAAGACAGATGGAAAACAGGTACTCTGTTAAACATGGGTTCATGAAAAAAAAATTGGGGGTAAATTGCTAGTGACAGATTACCTTTAAGGCTACTTTCACGCTTGCGTTCAGAGCGGATCCGTCTGGTGTCTGCACAGACGGATCCGCACCTATAATGCAAACGCTTAGATCCGTTCAGAACGGATCCGTTTGCATTAACATGAACAAAAAAAAAAACAACATTTTTTTTTTTGTTCATGATAGTGCAAACGGATCCGTTTTGACTTTACATTGAAAGTCAATGGGGGACGGATCAGTTTGAAAATTGAGCCATATTGTGTCAACTTCAAACGGATCCGTCCCCATTGACTTACATTGTAAGTCTGGACGGATCCGTTTGCCTCCGCACGGCCAGGCTGCAAGCAGCGTTCAAGTGTCCGCCTGCTGAGCGGAGGACAGACGGAGCCATACTGATGCATTCTGAGCGGATCCGCATCCACTCAGAATGCATTAGGGCTGGACGGATCCGTTCGGTGCCGCTTGTGAGAGCCTTCAAACAGAACTCACAAGCGGAGACCCGAACGCAAGTGTGAAAGTAGCCTAACATGGCACCCCAAATAAGGAGACCTGCAGGCTGCAGCAGATATCCCATGTGACAGGTCACCCCCAGGAAACCCCTAACAGTTTCTGTAGGTCATGTATAAATTTATTTAATGGGGGTGTGGCATGGGAGGAGCAAAGTCAGGAAGTGGGAGGGGTCATGGTGGGTAGTGGGCGGGGTTAAGGGCCCAATTCAGATTTTTGCTATGGGGCCCAGTGATTCCTATGTACGCCTCTGATGGACCTAATCTACATAAAAAGTTGAGTATCTTCGTAAGCACTTTGCATTACTTATGGTGTACTGATCCTGAGTTACAGCATATATTCTAGTCAAGAGCTGCATTTACAATACTGCAAGCTGCAGAGCTGAACTCTCCAGGCATCTTTTGCCTAGCATTGGCTTTAGGGAGCTTTCTCCAGTCATTTAAAGTCGCACCTAAACTTTGAAATAAAGTGTATTAAAAAACCTATTCTAAATGCCCTAAAATCCTTTTTTCAAATAAACTTTATTTTATAATTTATTTTTTTAATTAGTTTTCCATGCAAAATAGTAATCTGAAGTTCAGGTGCCTATTGCACTTTGCATTATATACACTTGGCCACTGCGACATGTCAGTGGTGTACTAGTGCACAAACTCCACTGGGGCCCCAGATGTACAAGCCGGAGCATTGCTGCCCCTGTCTGTCCGCTCTGCTAAAGCCTGCCACAGACGTGCTATGTCAGGCTGCAGTGGAGCAGGAACAGGCAGGGGCAGCGATGTGCTATAGAGAGCTCCTGAGTCCACCGGCTCTGTTCTGCTAAAAGCCTTTACTGACATCAGTACAATGACAAGCGAGCATTTGCTCGTTCATCAGTTGCTCGATTATACGGGCCAATTATCAGGAACAAAAATGCTTGTTCCCCATAATTGGCCTGAAAATTTTGCAGTGTAATAGGGCCCTTAGACCTCCAGCTAGACAGCACCAACTCAATAAGAGTGTCTGGAAAGATTTCTCCTCCCTTGTCAAGTTTCTTATAATACTCAGACGTCTGCCTTGGTGACATGTCTTTGCCTTCGTCGTAAAAGACGTAGAGCTGTCAAGAGGTCATTACCGGGAGAAGGAAACAATTGCACAAGTATATCAAAACTGGACATCTTGTACTGACGAGTCCAAATCTGAAATCTTAGGAAGTGAAGTTAGCCTTTCACGATAGATAAATGTCGACTGAACCAATTCAATTTGAGTGAAGATAGTAGACCATCTAACATATTTCTTGACAGAAGATGTGGGGAAAAAGGAGTATTTTGAATTTCAGCATGCCAATTTCTTTGTTCTCCATGGAAGACAAGTCACTTCCAGAAGGTGCATACTCATGCTTAAAGGGGTATCTCACTTCAGCAAGTGGCATTTATCATGTAGAGAAAGTTAATACAAGACACTTCCTAATGTATCGTGATTGTCCATATTGCCTCCTTTGCTGGATTTAACACGGCTCATTTCTTGGGGTTTACGGCGCAGATATGAGAGGGCTAGGACGGGGGCTGCTGCACGTTTAATCCCAAGCATGCCCCTGGCCACCAGACAGTCTGGCTCTTTTTCCTATCAGGTGCAAGCGGGACCATAACTGCTGCATTAAAGGGTGGTCGTAACTTCTGTATACAAGCAATGTATAATGTGATGGGAAAATGAATCCAGCAAAGGAGGCAATATGGACAATCACAATACATTGGTAAGTGGTTTATATTAACTTTCTCTACATGATAAATGCCAGGCAACACCTTTGAGGGGCCCATACACCTTTAATAGTTGTTGGCCAAACACTCATTCAACCTACAGCTATCTTTACCATCCCCACTTATCCCCATACATGCACAGTTCAGCTGAACATATATGTATTTTCAACAGGGAGAGAGGAGAAAATTAGTGCCAGACATCTGTTAGGAAGCTCCCCATACAAAATAGTAGAAAAAGAAAATGGGTCAGCACTTCACCTTTGTGTTGCACGCTGCACGGGAGAGGAGCAACCTCAAATATATCAGAAATGAAGAAATCCCAGCTGCTGTGTCTTTGTGAATAAGCCTCTTTTCTGAGAAAAGAGGCTTATTCACAAAGACACAGCAGCTGGGATTTCTTCATTCCCCATACAAAATAGGCTGCCCAACTCATCCTGCCAATGACGGCAGGTTTGGCCAACAATACACCAATGTGTATGGGTGACAGTATGAGGTGGTTAGGAGGAATAGATCTCGGTGGAATGTGCATACTGCCTGCAGCTAAGGTGTATAGCAATAAGTCGGTGGAATGTGCGTACTGCCAGCAGCTAAGGCTACTTTCACACTGGCATTTTGGCTTTCCGTTTGTGAGATCCGTTCAGGGCTCTCACAAGCGGTCCAAAACGGATCAGTTTTGCCATAATGCATTCTGAATGGAAAATGATCCGCACAGAATGCATCAGTTTGCCTCCGTTCTGTCTCTATTCCGCTTTGCAGACGTTTTGGTGTCCGTCTGATGAAACTGAGCCAAACGGATCCATTCTGACACACAATGTAAGTCAATTGGGGACGAATCCGTTTTTACTGACACAATAGAAAACATATCCGTCCTCCATTGACTTTCAATAGTGTTCAAGACGAATCCGTCTTGGCTATGTTACAGATAATGCAAACGGATCCGTTCTGAATGGATGCAGACGGTTGTATTATCTGAACGGATCCGTCTGTGCAGATCCATGACGGATCCGCACCAAACGCGAGTGTAAAAAAAGTAGCCTTAGGTGTATAACCATGTACACCTCCAAATCCCAGGAATAGTCTTCACACCAGGAAATAAAGTATAAATTGTATATAGTATATGCATCACAATGTAGTACTGTATGACGTGGTAGATATCTAGTACAACAACCCAATGGACGACCCATTGCTTACATCTGCTACTTTGAGACTGTGGTGCTTTTACCTGTAACCCCTCCCTGATTTCCCAATCTTGATCTAGAAGTGTTTGTGAATGGTTTCTATGTGGGTAATTAATTGTAGAGCAAACACAATTTACAATGAGATTCCCATTAACGAGTCACTGTGCACCCATTTATAGCCACGCTGTAATAGCCACAAGTGCCATGAAGTGACTCTTAGCTAGCATCATAGTCTTCCCTGAAAGGTTGACATTTCTCGAATCTCCACAACTATCTGTTTGAACATTTCCAACAGATGTCCCCATAGAAACCATTGTTTAACTATGTGGGTTGTGTTCAATGAACGAGTGGTCTCCTCTACAAGGTCATACGGAGGACATCACGACAATCACATCTAATCAGAAGTTTCTGGCTCTGCCCTGATGTTTATAGGAGGTGTGAATTCACTTTGTGATGATTTGACAGAGATAGAAGAAGCCATAGTGGAGCATTATTATCTCGAAAACCACACAGGATGGAATGCCAGAGTTTATACTGGTCTTACACAGCAACACTCATACAATTCTAGCTCCCATGTCTGTCGCTAGGAAAGAACTTATGCCAAAGTCAGTTCCACTATAAAAGTCCATTTAATAAGAGTAGAAGAAAGTGCAGATGAAGATACAAGTAGACAATGGAACAGCAGATGAAGTTAAGGAAAGCAGCGAAGCGCGTCAGTGCACTTCCTCGGCACTTCTATCAACAACTTTGAAGTTTTCATGGAAAATGTGCATTCTGTGTATGTGAAGAAAGTCTCAGCAATAAACAATCACCTTTGGATGTCGTTTTTATTTTCATAATATTCATCACTTTAGATAGTGAAGTGTGAACGAAATGATGTGGTATGGAGAATGCAAGCAAAATGTTGATATCATTCCAGTAGTCAATTTATTTTTGTCAAACCAGAACTTGGGCCAGAAAAACGTTTGGCTGGGGTAAGGCGAAGCGAAGATCCTGTTTAACAGGATGGTTGCCAATCCCAAGATGTCATACTATTAGGAGTACTCTACCACCTTACCATGTATAACGTACGAGATGATTATTATTCTTATATATTTCTACACAGGTCATCAGGCAATAGATAAGTATTGGTGGATCATAACCATTGGTGGACCATGACAAGAATCTAGAGAGATGGATTTCAATAGCCTTAGATCTGTCTAACACTAATTTTTAGCCCCAAAAAATAACATGCACATTTTGGACAAGTACTGGTGTGCCTGTAGTGAGGTGAGTATTATTTTTTGTTGTTGCGCCATTGTGGTACTGTTGTGGGTAGGAGAGTGCTGGGGCATTACTTATATATATATGGGGGCACAAATGGGGCCAGAAAATATCCAGGGAGGCACTCAGGGTGCAATAAAATATCCGGGGAGGCACTAAGGGGGTTATAATATATATAATAGGAGCAGAATGGAGGCCCATATATTTATAGAGGGAGCACTAAATAATTGCATTATTAACACTGGAGGCACTGTATGGGGAGGCATTAGTATATACTGTGGGCACTGTGGGAGGGGACTAATATATACTGAGACACATCCACCAAAGTAAGGGCTCTTTCACATCTGCGTTCTTTTCTTCCGGCATAGAGTTCCGTCGTCGGGGCTCTATGCCGGAAGAATACTGATCAGGATTATCCTAATGCATTCTGAATGGACAGTCCGTCCTTCAGGATGCATCAGGATGTCTTCCGTTCCGGAACGGAACGTTTTTTGGCCGCAGCAAATAGCGCAGCATGCTGCGCTTTTTGCTCCGGCCAAAAATCCGGAACACTTGCCGCAAGGCCGGATCCGGAATGAATGCCCATTGAAAGGCATTGATCCGGATCCGGCCTTAAGCTAAACGTCGTTTCGGCGCATTGCCGGATGCGACGTTTAGCTTTTTCTCAATGGTTACCATGGCTGCCGGGACGCTAAAGTCCCGGCAGCCATGGTAAAGTGTAGTGGGGAGCGGGGCAGCAGCATACTTACCGTCCGTGCGGCTCCCGGGGCGCTCCAGAGTGACGTCAGGGCGCCCCAAGCGCATGGATGACGTGATCGCATGGATCACATGATCCATGCGCATGGGGCGCTCTGACGTCACTCTGGAGCGCCCGGGGAGCCGCACGGACTGTAAGTATACTGCTCCCCCGCTCCCCACTACTACTATGGCAACCAGGACTTTAATAGCGTCCTGGGTGCCATAGTAACACTAAAAGCATTTTGAAGACGGATCCGTCTTCAAATGCTTTCAGTACACTTGCGTTTTTCCGGATCCGGCGTGTAATTCCGGCAAGTGTTGTACACGCCGGATCCGGACAACGCAAGTGTGAAAGAGGCCTAAGGGATACTTGAGTTGCACTAGTTTTCTATTCCAGCTAATAGAAGGGTGGTGCAAGAGGCCCTCTGTGTTGCCCATATGCCCTAATGGAGCACATGATAGGAGCTAGTCTTCATCATGAGACAAACCGTTTAAGAACACCCTATACAAAAACTGATGGCAGAAGGTTATTTAATTGAACAGTTATCAACAGCAGATGCACTGGGGTCAGAGACACTGTTGCAAAACACAGAGAGATCAAGCAATATATGTAGTCCAGTAATAGGCTGAGGTTGGGGCAGGCAGTTTACAACGAATCCAAGAACCAAGTCTGAGGTCAGGGCTGGAGACAATCAGGCAATACAAGAAACTGGCTTAAGTCAGAACAGGTGGCTAGGAGTCAGAGTCAGTTGTCAGGTGGGATTTAGGCACATAGGTAGTCAGACAGAAAAAACGAATCTTAGGCCTCATGCACACGACCGTAGTTCTGGTCCGCATCCAACGTTTTTGGGGCTCGGGTGCTGACCCATTCACTTAAATGGGGTCGCAAAAGATGCGGACAGCACTCCGTTGCACCGTTCCGTGGCCCCGCAAAAAAAAATATAGCATGTCCTATTCTTGTCCATTTGCAGACAAGAATAGGCATTTCTACAATGGGCCGCCCGTTCCGTTCCGCAAATTGCGGAAGGCATAAGGGAGGTATCCGTTTTTTGCGGATCTGCAGTTTGCGGACCGCAAAAAACTGCACGGTCGTGTGCATGAGACTTTAGCTGGTAACTATAGATTAGTTAGCCTAAAACTCAAGCACCATCCCAGTGGGGTTTGCTTCTTATATAGCCAGAATCTGCCAGCTATTGGCTGGGAAAGCATTTGGACACTCATGCTGGCCCTTTAAAAGGCCGAGAATGAGCGTGTGAATGCCCTAAGGAACAGGACAGGGGGCCTACAGAGCAGACATGCAGGCTACAGCCTACAGAGGATGCCCACAGCTTGAACCGCCTTGTCCAGGGAGAGCTGAGCGAACGCCAGGGTGAATAGTATGGCGCCTGCGCCTGCAGGAAGGACCCCAGTGCAACAGGATACAGATTCAGAGTAACAGGTAACAGGAAAGCAGATCAAATACAACTTGTTGGGGGTAGAGACTTTCTACTTTCTTGATAAGTGTGTGGCTTATTCATTAGTCATTGACTGATATGGCTCAAAATTGTATGAAGGTCCCATCCTTATCTAATCTAAACAAACACAACAACACCTATCCATCCTTAGACCTTATCTCTGCCTCCCAATCCTCTGCCTTTATCTACCAGGGCCAATAATTCTAATCTTCTGAAAACCACTCTTTGAATATGTGTATAACCAGATCAGACAAAGGCAAAGTAACCTTAAACATCTTCTTAATTGTACCCAGACTAAACCCCCCTTCTGTGTAAGCTGTGGGTAATCTCAGGAATTCATGGCTACCATATCTTTCTCTCTCTGCCATGATTTTTTTCAGTGTTCCAGACTCTGTCGGTAGTCAGACTTCGAAATTATATAACACCTATACGACATCATTACAACTTTCCACTCATTATAACCAAACTTTCAAAAGTCAAATGGAAAGCAATAGTCCAGAATATATAAAAAAAAAATCTCAGTGGTATTAAATAGATATACAGCACATAAAAACAGACAAAAGGGCAGCAAAAGGCACAACGTAATAACGTTCCTTACGTACAAAAACACACCTCGCCACAAACAGTGCACATATAGGAATATCAAACAACGTAATTTCATCCAAACTGATCAGATAATACCAGTTATGACATATCTGAAGGTTTTATAAATACACCATGTAAGGTTAGTTTTACACTAGCGCTAACATCTTCTGTCAAAGGAACAGACTGCTGGAGTTCATCTTATCTGGCATGACCAGAAATGGCCGGAGCACCGCCAGACCCCATTGAAAATAATGGGACCAGCCAAATCCCATACTAATGCCGGAGACAGGCCAAATTCCTTAGTAAATGGGGTCCAGCCGGGATGGATAGTATCCGGCTATGCCTGATAAGAAATACTCCCGCAGGCTTTTCCAGTTCCGGTAGAGCCTGTGAGATGATTTTTAGCGCTAGTGTAAGACTAACCTAAGATATAACTGTACAGGAAAAATGAATAATACGTCTGTATAGCACATCCTAAGGCCAATAAGCTAGGGAGTCAAAAAAGTTAATTAATCTGACCCCAAAGAGAGGCAGTGTAAACTACCAAAAAGTAATAATAATAGTAATAATTAATGTTGGTTGAAGCAAAGCATTCAAAGCAGAATTTAGTTTTGGGTTTAGGAAAATGTCGATTCGCAATGAATCAGATTTTTCTCGTGCTTCGTGGTAATGAATCAGGCTTTCCCAAAATGGCGGCTGCACGTCTTACAAAATGAAACTAAGTGTAGAGGAGACAAGCCCGGGAACGCAAGATCACCCATATGCCATGCAGCCAGCTAATCCGCAGGTAGCCATCCTCTATGATGTCGCAGCCCTATAAAACCCTCGTCCCGCATAGTCTCCACCATTGTCCTGTGTGCTGAGCAAAGGAAGAGACATGGCAAACGCTCATTCAATAGGGACAGTGTTGCTGAAAACTATTAATAGAAGAATATTGGAGAGGGAGAGTGCAGGGAAATCATAGGGAGAGTGCAGGGAGATCATAGGGAGAGTGCAGGGAGATCATAGGGAGAGTGCAGGGAAATCATAGGGAGAGTGCAGGGAGACTAAAGGTACCTTTAGATGATTGGTACGATTGAGCGACAAACAAGTCATTTCTTGGTGTAGTGAATGTTTCAACAATGACTCTTTTAGATGCGTTTTTTATCGTTCACAAAATGGTAATTTCAATTTCATATTCCATCGTTTGTAAAGCAGACAGTTGCATTTTTACAAAGTGATAACTTGAGTGGCATGCTTAAACAGGGTGCAATCGTCTGTAATCGCGCATGCAGTGAATGATTCCTGTCTACATGTATGAAGTCCAACAATGATTTTTGTGCCCACTAAGGATGGACGAACATCGGCCGGGACGGTCAAATTTTCGCGAACCACAAGTTCACGGCGGGCCCCATTCACTTTAATGGCAGGCAAACCTGAAAAACTTTCAGCTCATATTTACAGCCAACACTTACTAGAAGTGCACAAATAGTCTCAAAACATGGACAGTGATATACCAGAGGGAGATCATTGGCAAACATTCCCACAAAAAATATGTATTTTAATCAGGGGCCATTTTTATGCGTCTTAAAGGGAAATTTTCAAAAATGTGCCCTGCTGGAGCCTAGAAATTGTTTATTTCCTATCAGTTTGATGTATACAAATGTGCAGCACTCCACGTTTTTGTATCCTGTAGAGTCTATTTAAAAAAATGCATACGTTAACGTAAATTTTATTTCTACCATGGAACTGTATGGTGAACGGACGCCACTGTACGGCATCAGTCTGAGGCATCTGTTAACGCGTACATTTTTTGTATGCATTTAATGGATGGCAAAATAGGATGTGAACGCAGGCCTAGTGTCAGAATAAGCACCAGTACACAGCGGAGCAGCGGGGCAGAGAGGGGAGGCTGCCATAAACTGACAGAGCGCTACCTGGTCCTGGTGGTCAGGGATGAGGACTGTGTTTCCCAAGGATCATTTTCTACTGGGAAATGCAGGGCACAGTATAATACACTAGAATCTATATAATATAAAGATATTAGCCCTACCCCCGAATAATAATACAATTAGGTGGTCATTTATTATATAGAAATACGTCTATGTTAGGCGTATTTCTGACACAGATTGTGGCGCAAAGGTCCTTAGCACCACAATCTGCATATTTTTCCCACTCATGCCAGGTCTAAAAAAGGATGGCGTGGGCAGGGAAAGGGATACAGTTATGGCCATCCAGATATTTGATACCACTGCCATATATTGACCGGATAACACCTCTGTACAGTGACTGGATAACACCGCCATGCCGTGACCGGATAAAAGAGTATAAGAGGGCACAGTACAGGGAATGACTAGGGGCACTGCACAGGGTGTGGTAAGAGGGCACAATGCAGGGTATAAGGGGGCACAGTCACATGACCCTGTGATATTAGAAGGTCCTTATGGTGAATGTGGTTCATACGCCTCCATAATGAGAGGCAGAAGAGTGAGACAGGGGTGTAATTATGTGGCTAGAGATAAAAAAATTTAACTTTCGGCCAGTACAGGCCCCAAAAATTAGCCAATAGGCATTCACCTGACAGCAAAGAACTTTGGATTCTGTGTCTGGAGGTACATTAGGCGGTCACAGGATCAGGGCCGGTTCTAGGTGAAATGGGGCCCTGGGGTGAAAAACAATAAGGGTCCCGCCCCACACGACACTTGCTGACTTTAACGTCCCCCCATCACTACAGAAATACAGCGCCCCATACCTCTTATATCCAGTGACGTCTCCTTTGATGTACAAGTTTTCTGTCCTCGTCTTCTCCTTTCAGACCTTCAGAAAAGACCACCATTTTGTCACTATTTTCCGACTCTGCAGTTTGACAACAACAACATCTTAGTTTACTACTTTTCCATCATCCTCCCATCTTCTGAACAAATCATCCTACTACCCCCAATACTGTGCCGCTGTGCTCCCCAATACTATAATGCAGAAACAGATAATAACCCTGATAATACTAGTACCACACAGAGCCCCCCATATAAAATACCCCTTCTTTGTGGCCTCAGTAGAAGCCCCCATAGTGCTCCATAATAATGTGCCAGTATCAAGTGCCTCTCTTCCACCCCCCATGTGCCAGTAACAAGTGCCAAACCCCCCAATGTGCCAGTAACAAGTGCCAACCCCCAATGTGCCAGGATCAAGTGCCAACCCCCAATGTGCCAGGATCAAGTGCCAACCCCCAATGTGCCAGGATCAAGTGCCAACCCCCAATGTGCCAGGATCAAGTGCCAACCCCCAATGTGCCAGGATCAAGTGCCAACCCCCAATGTGCCAGGATCAAGTGCCAACCCCCCCATGTGCCAGTATCAAGTGCCAACCCCCCCATGTGCCAGTATCAGGTGCCTCCCGCTCCCCCCATGTGGCAGTAAAAGTCCGGTATAAAAAAAAAAAAACACTTATACTTACCTCCATCACACATGCAATGCAGGCCTATTCCGGCCTGTGTCCCGTGCTGTATGGCTCAGGCGGCGCAATGACGTCATCGTGCCGCCTGCATTGGCCTCTGATAGGCTGCCGGCACAAGGCCCGCAGCCTATCAGAGGAACAGGGAAGGGAGACGCCTCTCCCTCCCCTGCCCCACAGCACAGGCATCTATATCGCTGTCCTGAGGATGGCGATACAGATGACTATGGAGATGAACCCTTCCACAATGGAAACGTTCATCTCCCTGTGACCTGCCGGTGTCGGGTGATGGGCTTAGGGGCCCCTAAGGACTCGGGAGCCCGGGGGAAATTGCCCCACTTGCCTCTATGGCACTTGTTACTGGCCGGCACGACCCTGCACAGGATAAATATTTGACTGTAAAGGCCACAAAAATTAGTCAATAGGCATTCACCTGACAGCAAAGAACTTTGGATTCTGTGGCTGGAGGTACATTAGGCGGTCACAGGATAAAAATTTAACTGTCGGCCAGTACAGGCCCCAAAAATTAGGCAATAGGCATTCACCTGACACCAAAGAACTTTGGATTCTGTGGCTGGAGGTACATTAAGCGGTCACAGGATAAATATATAACTATCGGCCAGTACAGGCCACAAAAATTAGGCATTCAACGGACATAAAAGGCCTTTTATGCCGCTGTATTTACCTAAGACAGGGACCATGATTTGTTCTGGGTGGTGGCGGATATTTGTGGGCTGTCATGAGGAATTCAATCAAACGTGGTCGTCACATGTGTTGAATTCCTCCAAGATCCATGCCTCATTCATTTTTAGAAATGTGAGGTAGTCCACACTTTCGTGAGCTAGTCGAGTGCGCTTATCGGTCACGATCCCCCCTGCTGCGCTGAACGTCCTTTCGGACAGGACACTGGACAGGGGGCAAGCCAACAGTTCCATGGCAAATTGTGCCATCTCTGGCCACAGGTCAAGCCTGCACACCTAGTAGTCCAGGGGTTCGTCGCTTCTCAGAGTGTCCACAACGGCCGTTAACCCGATGTATTCGGACACCTGTCGGTCTAGGAGGTTAGATCCGGAGGACGGCTGTCGATAGGTTGGCTGCAAGAAAGATCTCATATCCGAAGTGACCAACACATCTTCAAACCGCCCTCTTCTTGCATGCGCTGTTGGATTGGTACCCGCAACTGTTTCTCTGTGAGTGAAAATTCCTCTGCCAGCGCCCTCAAAAGCAGAATTAAGCATTTCTCGAAGCAAGGCCTGGAAGTGCTGCATTCTGACAGCTCTCTGTGATGGTGGTAACATTTCTGCCAATTTGTGTTTGTACCAGGGGTCTAAGTACGTTGCCACCCAGTACTGGTCCTAGCCCTTTCTGCTTTTTATACGGGGGTCCCTCTTCAAACACTGGAGCATGAAGGCCCCCATTTGCACTAAACTGGAAGCGGCGGAGTGGCCTGGCTCCTGCTCATCGTCCAGAATAATGTCGTCCTCGTTCTTCTGCCCCCAGCCACCGAAAACACCAGGGATCCCAGAAACGTTTAAAGCATGCTCTTCTTGCTCCTCCTTTGCCCCGGCACCATCCTTATCGGACTCCTCTTTAGACTCCTGTTGTTGACTTGTCTCAGATGGAGTAGCCCCCCTGGGAATTCATCCAACATTGCGACTTCCTCATCTTCCTGCTCCTCGACGGCTTGATAAATGACACAACGCAATGCACGCTCCAGAAAGAAGGTATAAGGTACGATATCACTGATGGCACCCTGGCTGGGACTGACAAGTTTGGTGATAGGCACGGTAAAAAAAAAAAAAAAAACTATCTCCCCAGAACCTGTCCTGCCGCATAGTTCGTACAGGTAGTCGTTAACTGCACGTTTCTGCTGGAGCAGTCTATCAAGCATATACAAGGTGGAGTTCTATCGCGTCGGGCAGTCACAAATCAGATGTCTGACGGGCAGGTGGTGTCACCGCTGAATGTCAGCAAGGCGAGCCATGGCCGGGTAAGATCTTCCAAAATGGCCAGAGATTTTCCTGGCCTGCCGCAAGACATCCTAGACCCGGGGTATTTGGCATCGAATCGCTGCACGACTAAGTTCAGGACGTGTGCCATGCACGGCACGTGTGTAATTTTGCCCTGTTTCAGCGCGCTCAGCAGATTGGCACAGTTGTTGCACACCACTTTACCAACTGTCAAATTGAGCAGGGTTAGCCACTGATCGGCCTGTGACCGCAAAGCTAAAAGGAGTGCAGGACGAGTGTGACTCTTGACTTCCAGGCACAACAGATGCAGCACAGAATGGCAACGTCGCACCTGGCTCGTCGAATAGGTTCTGGGGAGCTTGGGGGGCACAGCAGAAGAGACAGTAGCAGCGGAAAAGGAGGTGTCAGCCGAGGAGGAGAGGGAGGATGGAGTAGGAGGATGAGAAGAAGAGGCAGGCCTGCATGCAATCCGTGGTGGTAACACCAAATCTACACGGGTGCCACGGGTTGCATGCTTGATGGCCGTCAGAAGGTTCACCCAGTGGGCAGTAAAAGTTATGTACCTTCCGTGCCCGTGTTTGCTAGACCACTTGTCTGTGGTCAGATGTATCTTGGCACCGACATTGTGGGCCAGAGATTCATTCACTTGCCGCTGAATGTGGCCATATAGCTCTGGGATGCCATTCTGGGAGAAATATTTCCTTCCAGGGACCTGCCATTGCGGTGTTCCTATAGCCACAAATTTTCTAAAGGCCTCCGAGTCCATCAGTTTATATGGCAGTAGTTGGCAGGCTAGCAGTTCTGACAAGCCAGCGGTCAGCCATTGGGAAAGAGGGTTATCCGGCGTCATCATCTTTCTTCACTCTAACATTTGGGGCAAGAAGGCCTGCCTTTTGCCACATGAACACGACGGCACGGTGGAAGGTGGAGTGGAGGACAACTGGGAGAAGAGAGGAGAAGGAGAAGAGGCAGGACAGGAAGCGCCGGAAGTGTGGCTTTGTGGGTTCTGACGGTGTTGCTCCTCCTGGGCTCGGTGACGGGAGGCCAGGTGCCTTCTTAAGGCGGTCGTCCCTAGGTGAGTGTTGGGCTTACCGCAAGTTATGCGTTGACAGTATAGGCTGCAGATGGCAACACTATTGTCAGCAGCGGACACATTAATAAAAAGCCCACACTGCGGAGCCATGTGCCGGCGTCCTGGGAGCGCCAGATGTGACCGTGTTTGGTGGATGGCTCGTTCCATGTCGTCAGACTGCTGGGTGGCGACCGTTGATACCTCCTTTTCTTGATCTGATGCCAATAATGGCTGCACATTGGTAAGGTCTTTGGATGGGAAAATAATTCCTCTGACTCGAGCGGAGGGGATATGGTGGTGGTGGTGGTGTCTTTAGGGGTGCACACAGCAGAGAGTGAAGAGGGTGCAGATAGAGAGGATGAGGAGGGTGCAGAAGCGGAAGGCTGAGTTAGCCACTCAACCAAGTCTGGTGCATCCTTTGACGCAATTGCACCTTCTCTAACTTCCCACTTAGGCTCCGGCCTGTTGAACCTGCCCCACCATTACCACCCCTGCGGAATGGCCTGCCTCTTCCTCTGCCTGTCATTTTAAAAATGACCCTGTGACAAAAGTCCCTATAGAAGAGCAGTATTTATGGAAAAAGGTATATCACACCCCTGCCTCAATCAGTTTTTTTGGGGGGCAACTGGTTAATCACACCAGTAGAAATTTTTTGTTCCAATAGCGTTTGGCAATCTGTGTGGCTGCATATGTTAGAAAGTATATTATACAGTAAGTATATTACACCCCTCAGTATGTCACACCTACCTATAGCACACCTATACCAGTCCTTAAAAAGGACATTTGTGGCCTTATTAGCTAGTGTTTTGTGTCCCTAACAGTCTGTCCCTGATCCACACAGCAACCTCTCCCTACACTGGTAAAAGACTGAAAGTAAAATGGTGCCCAGATCAGGTTTATTTATAAGGTAGGGGGTGTGTCCATGTGCTGCAACGTCTCAATTGGCTGTCCTGTACCACCTGATGGATGTGTCATGTGTCAATACTGATTGTTGTTCATTGCTTTTATACTGCTCGATAATCTTGCAGTTTGCTGGATTTAACGATAATTTGCATGATAATCGCCTTGTGTAAAAGTACCGAATATCGCGTGTGCTAGAGCGCGATGCTCGAGTCTCCTCCCCGCACATTTGTTGGGTGCTGCGCAGCCAATAAACGTGCAGGTATTACAGGCTACTGGCATTACAGTGATTGGCTGGCCAGAACGCGTCATCGATGACACGTGGTTCGGCCAGTATTGGTTAGGTAGAGCTGTGCTGTAGAAGGGACAGATAGTGGAGGAAATTGAATTTTTTTTGTTAGGCAGGGTTGGTGTTAGAGACCCAAAAGTCCTTTTAAGGACTATTGTTGTGTCTAGCAGCAATATTTATTTTTAGAGCAACCTGCGCTAAATATTTAGCAACATTATTTGCGCTACATCTCCTGTGTAACATGTGCCCAGCCTAAAAATATTTGTGACATCTAGAGTACTTTTTCCACAGATGGTGTCCGCTGCGGACAGAGACATTACCTGCACTACATCTCCTGTATAACGTTTGCGCATCCTAAAAATATCTGTGAAATCCAGTGTACTTTTTCCGTAGACGCTGCGGACAGCGAGATTATCTGAGCTACATGTCCTGTTTAATGTGTGCGCATCCCAAATACCTGTGACATTCCCTGTAATTTTGTATTAGTCGCTGGTGACAGCAGCGACATTACCTGCGCTACTTCTCCTGTATAACGTTTGCGCATCATAAATATCAGTGACATTCAGTAAAAAAAAAAAAAAAAGCCACTGGTGACAGCGACATTACCTGCGCTACATCTCCTGTATAACGTTTGCGCATCCAAAACAGCTGTGATATTCCCTATAATTTTTTATTAGCCGCCGGTGACAGCAGCGACATTACCTGCGCTACATCTCCTGTAAAACGTTTTCACATCCCAAATAGCTGTGACATTCCCTGTAATTTTTTTATTAGCCGCTGGTCACAGCGACATTACCTGCGCTACATCTCCTGTGTAACATAGAAACATAGAATGTGTCGGCAGATAAGAACCATTTGGCCCATCTAGTCTGCCCAATATACTGAATATTATGGATAGCCCCTGGCCCTATCTTATATAAAGGATAACCTTATGCCTATCCCATGTATGCTTAAACTCCTCCACTGTATTTGCAGCTACCACTTCTGCAGGAAGGCTAATCCATGCATCCACTACTCTCTCAGTAAAGTAATACTTCCTGATATTACTTTTAAACCTTAACGCGCACAAATTCCAAATTACTGGCCCTGGAAATGTTGCCATTTAGGCTTGAGGACACTGAGCCTTTCCACAGCCTGATGGCGGCGGCGGTCCCTCGTTACTCAGTCCCCAGCCGCCACCATTTTTCCCGGTGGGCAGTCCCCGCCTTACACCAGCATGTGTCCCGTAACATCACCCGTGCCCTGACCAACGCAGTTATTGGGTGGAGGCCGGGAGCAAGTCATAACCTGATATGGCACAGGTGCTACCGATGCCAAGGATTGCAGGCCCTACTTCCATCAGGATTTCCGCAACCACCTACATTAAAGGCTGAGACCCCCCCCCCCCCCCCTTCTCCTCCTCCACTTCCACCTCTGAATTCTCATCTTGCCATCAGTCAGTAGCTAGAAGAAGTGTAGCACTGCAGTGGGGAAGCGGCAACAGGTCGTGCTGAAACTAATATGTTTAGATGACAAACAGCACCCCGCCGCAGAGCTGTGCAGGTTAAAAGGGACCAGACTGAGCTGTGGCTTTTGCCACTCAACCAAGAACCAGGCATGGTTGTGTCTGATAATGGCCGTAACTTGGTGGCTCAGCAAGCTCACACACATACCATGCCTAGCCCTCATGTTCAACTTAGGGGTTCAGCGGTTTCTCAAAGCCTTCCCCAATTTGCTTGAAGGTGCGCCGCGTGTGTGCCCATTTTCGAAAGTCATCTGCAGCTGATGCCGGTCTGGCAACGCCGCAGCAGCGCTTGCAATTGCCAGCTTGCCGACTGTTGTGCAACGTGAGCACACGCAGGAACTCCAGATTCCACATGTTGGCCAGGCTTTGTGAGCAGCAGAGGGCAGTAGAGAAATACCCGCTGCAACATGGTCGTCACCTTTCCAGTCAGCTTCTGCTCTTCACAGGCGACGAGTGGTCATGGATTTCTGACCTCTGTTAGGTGTAGGGATTTGCTCTGGTAGGCAGGGTAAGCGGACGCGATACAGAGGCAAGACCACGGTTGAAAAGCAAAAGTTCAGTGTTTATTCACACAAAAAGGCAGAAAAGAAAAACAACACTTTGCAGGGTCCTGGTGTTAATTCACACAGCAAGAGTCCACAGAACAAAACATGTCACCTGGCAGTCCACAGCAGGCTTTAGGGCGCCTGACTCTTAGCAGGCGGCTCTCAACCTTGCAGCATGGCACAACTCCTCAGCTCCCAAACACAGAGCTTCCACAGTTCCACTATCACCTGGAGGATCATTCCACACCCAGCTGAGCAGCTGGCTGGGTTTTTAAATCCCAGCCCAAAACCTGGCCTGGAACGCTCAGCAGCAGCCCCTCAACCATAATTTTTTTGATGGTGAGCTCAGCAGTAGGCCCTCAACCATAATTTTTTCGATGGTCAGCTCAGCAGCAAGCCCTCAACCATAATTTTTTCGATGGTCAGCTCAACAGCAGGCCCTCGACCATAGATTTTTCCATGGTCAGATCAGCAGCAGGCCCATGCCCCTAATGTTTTAGATGGTCAGCTCACCAGCAGACCCTGAACCATGATTTTTTCGATGGTCAGCTCAGCTGCAGGCCCTCGCCCCTGATGTTTTAGAGGGTCACCAGCAGGACCTTGCTCCTAATGTTTTTGAGGGTCACCAGCAGGCCAGAAATCATACTTTTTCAAGGGTTCTTCTATCTTAATTCCATGTGGTGAGCACGATTACATCATCAAAGGTCCTTTTGAGGGTCCTCAAAGAAGAAGAAGAAAGAAGATGATGCCGGCTGCGCGATGAAGTGGATAAGGTGAGTTATTTTTTTTTATTTCTAACCCCTCAAGCAACATTTTACTAAGCATTTTGTTTTAAGAATGCTATTATTTACCTTTATAACCATGTTATAATGGAAAATAATACAGTAAATTGACTTTAATCAATTTACTAACATCATCTCCTAGCAACCATGCATGAAAATCGCATTACATCCGCACTTGCTTGCAGATGCTGTGCGATTTTCACGCAACCCCATTCATTTCTATGGGGCCTGCATTGCGTGACAAAACGCTGAATATAGAACATGCTCCGATTTTCACGCAACGCACAAGTGATGCGTGAAAATCACCGCTCATCTGCACAGCCCCATTGAAATTCAGTGCGGGTGCAATGTGTTCACCTCATGCTTTGCACCCGCGCTGAATTCTCGCCTGCGGCCTTAGGGGGGCCAGGTCTTACTGATGACCATCCCCATGTCCTAGAAAACTCAGCAAGATGCAGAGAGAGGAGGAGCTGGATGTTCCTGATAACATTCTCATCGATATTAGACGATGTGTAAAAAGAGGAATAGCAGATGGCAGAAGAAGAGCTCCCACCTGTATGGCAGGAGAGCGCTGGGGTTGGAGAAGTGGGTGCAGCCCCTGTTCAAAGGTGAATTAAAGGTGCTGCGTGGCCATTACAATCAAGGACTATACAGTGCGGTCTTCATTATGAAATGAATGCCAGGTGCAGGCTAATTGACCACGCAGTTCTTCACTGCAGCATGGCCACAACCCGCCCACAGCACATCCCGTAATGCAGACTGGTCTGGGTACACCTGATTTATAGCGATTTTTGCCTTATTAATTAGTATCTAATTGTCGAACTTCGGCGAAGCTGGCGAATCAAATTTTCCAAAGCTTTGCTCATCTCTAATAATAATAGTGTGTAACACAGCCATTCTCAGAAACCGTTCAATAGAAAATAACACTCTGCCCCTTAAGGATCCCAACTCAGTAATCACATGCTAAATATACAAGACCCATTTTAAACACACAGTAACCTACCCCTAGCCATTGTAAAGTGCTGGCCGGCCAGGGCACTACCTCTCGACATGCATTTCTGGCTTTCTCAGGAGATGATTACCCTTTTATACTCAGAAGTAGGCATATATTCTCTCATCTGCAGAATGTTAATTCGTCAGAATTTTTCCACCAGGCACCATTGACTACCTCCTGGCTCCTTCATACATATACACGTTCAAGAGCAGAGAAAGATACTGCCAGACACTTCGAGCGGCAGCTTAACTCCTAGGAGAACAATAGGATGGGGCGAAAATATCACTTTCACCAGATCCTTCTCTCCCCCAAAATCATCTGTCGGGGAAGAGTCAGCTGTACCCTGGAGTGTATGGGGGCCTTAACACATGGCAAAACACTTCCATAATTTTTTTCCAGACATCAGAAAAAAGGTGGTATCGCTAAAGGTGGCTTTTCACCAGAAGATGAGTAGAAGATTGTCTGGAGGAAAGCATTCTTTACTGTAAGACGGCTGCTCACTGAGTGGAGGAGAAAGCTGCATTTTCCTGCAGCGATCACCTCCACAGTATGAAAACGAGCAATTGCTATTGCGATCGTTCATCCTCAACAGTGGTGAGTGGTATAGGCAATATTCGAATTTGCAATATTTTGAAAAATTTTGCCGAATATTCGAGAATTTGTGATCTCCAGTCATTGTTTACTTGATTGCGAAAATCGGCAATGTAATATATTTGCGATAAATTTGCGATTAGAATATTCAACACTATTCACGAATATGAATATATAGCACTATATTCAAAATATTAGCAAATTCTCGAAGTGGCGATATTCGAATACGCACGCTCAACGTTAGTCCTCAAGCAGCTGCACTGCTTCTGGGCGGCACGATCTGCTGCCCAGAAACAATAATTTAGGTGCCTGCATGAATGACAGGATCATCCGATGAATGAGTATTTCGCTCGTGTTCATCGGGTGATCGGCTGCACCTTCACACGGTCAGATTATGGGGAACGAAACCTCACAAGATCCCGATATCCTGTCCGATAATTGAAAGGTGTAAATTCACCTTAAGGCCTCATGCACACGACCGTTGTTGTGGTCTGCATCCGAGCCGCAATTTTTTGCGGCTCGGGTGCGGACCCATTCACTTCAATAGGGCCGCAAAAGATGAGGACAGCACTCAGTGTGCTGTCCGCATCTGTTGCTCCGTTCCGTGGCCCCGCAAAAAAAATATAACATGTCCTATTCTTGTCATTTTTGCGGACAAGAATAGGCATTTCTACAATGGACTGCCCGTTCCATTCCGCAAATTGCGAAAGGCACACGGACAGCTTACGTTTTTTGCGGACCACAAAAAAATGGAACAGTCATGTGCATGAGGCCTAACAGTGAGTGATAGGGTTCCAGAATAAAAGTGTATTTACACTGCCCAATTGTCGGGCAGATTACTGGGAACGAATGTTTCTGCGAACACTCGTTCCCGACAATCTGCCCATCTAAATGTCGCCCGATGAACAACAAACTATCAACAGATTGATACAGAGGGGCAGAGGACTCTGCTGCAAGAGCTTACAATCTACAAGACCATGCTTGATAAATCAGGGAACTAAATGAACCACAACCTGAATATTAGTTCCACTGTCAATAACGGTCAATGAGAAGCAGAGGGTTACATCAGTATCCATAAAAGTGAAGAATTCCTTCTGTTTGTCCTTTTTTAAAGTACATTTTTGAGAAACAGTCAGTTTTAGCTTACTGCCAGATTCATAGCCCCTAATGAAAAGCAGCGTTCATGTTTCATAAAAATGCTTATCGTTAGAGAACACTTCTTTTATATTGCACTTGCATAAAGGGCCGATGTGTGTTTCCAATTGCCAATATTTCACAATAAGAAATCTGAAGAACATAACTCTAACAATGTCAGCCAGTGTTTGCAGGAAGATGGAAAATACAGAATGTAAATTCTACATGTGAGATAAAATCACGTTGGGATTAAACATGGAATGGAATAGAATTGCTTTTGATGGTTATTGAAGTGGACGGCAAATATGGAGAAATATCATTTTAATATTATTCATGTGCATGGCATATGTGAAAAATCTAACTTATTGCAAACCCTAAAGATGGCTGAAACAGAGACGCAACGCATTGGTCCAAGTATACTGTGGAGCATCTATTCTTAGAAATGGAGAATACTGTAGATGTGGGTTTTAGCTGTTTATTAGACTCTTATACTAAAGTAAATAGTCACAAACTAGTGGGTCCAGCTTATGAAACCCCTATCAGATATATATATGTATTACACATTGGTCATTTAAATGAATTGTCATAGGTATGGTACATGAATAGGTCTAGTCTCCCAGGGTTGAAGCCATTAATATGGCTTGATTGGCCAGAGCAGGGAAGCTTTCTCTATAACATCCATACACCCTAATGGACTGTATGGAAAGGGGTTGTCTTGCACTCGCTTTAAAGGGCATCTGTCAGCAGATTTGTACCGATGACACTGGCTGACCTGTTACATGTGCGCTTGGCAGCTGAAGACATCTGTGTTGGTTCCATGTTCCTATGTGTCCGCATTGCTGAGAAAAATTATGTTTTAATATATGCAAATGATCCTCTAGGAGCAACAGGGGTGTTGTCGTTACACCTAGAGGCTCTGCTCTCTCTGCAACTGCTGCATCATGTCCACTTTGCTTCACAGGACAAGGCAGTGAAAACATATTTACCCCTGGTCCTGTCAATCAAAGTGCAGAGGGTGCAGCCAGGGGCGTACATAGAAATCATTGGGCACCATGGCAAAAATCTGAATTAGGCCCCCTAACCCCGCCCACTACCCTGGCCCATCCCACCTCCTGCCCTGGCTCCTCCCCTGTCACACCCCCATTTGCCAATCATGAAATGTATACATGACCTACTGAAAACGTTAGGAACACTGGCGCAAATAGAAATGACTCGGCCCCACATTAAATTTTTGAACGGGCCCCAGAGCAAATTTTTTAATGGGCTCCCCCAGTTGTCCGACAACTCTGACCGGCAGAGACCCTTGATTTCTTCCCTAATACAGTCCAATTATTGTCCAATACAATAGGACAAAATTTGCTGTGGGGCCCAGTCATTTCTAATTACACCAGTGAAACTTAATGATCCGGGTTGGGGTTGGAAAGATAGTGACTGGGGGCTGGGGCAGTCTTACTGTGTGGGCGGGCTGGTAGTGACACAGGTCTGGACTGGCTGAGGGATGACTGTTTGGCTGGCGACACTGGCGAGGCGGGCAGCACAAGTCACTCTCAACTTCTTCTCCGCTGGGTGTGCGCCTGCTGCCTACCAGCGAAACACTGGGCCAATCAGCAGCAGGATCTTTGCACACTCCTAATGCTGATTGGCCCATTGTCTGAAGCTGTTCAGGCGCACGAGCCGAGGGAGCTCGCAGCCAGGCTGGGTACTAGGAAGCGCGCAGAGCCAGTGAGAACTAGGGAAAGGGGGGCCGGACCTGCAGTGAGCGCAGTTGCAGGGGACGGGGCCTTCTGTGCGCTCCAGGCCCCCCTGTGCCACGGGCCCCATAGCAGTAGCGTACCCTACCTATATTGGCGGTACGCCACTGGGCGCAGCAGTTGCAGAGAGGGAAGAGCCTCTAGGTGTCACGACAACACCCCTGTGGCACCTAGAGGCTCATTTGCATATATTAAAACATCATTTATCTCAGCAATGCGGACACATATGAACATGGGACCAACACAGATGCCTTCAGCTGCCAAGCGCACATGTCACAGGTCAGCCAGTGTCATAGGTCACTGCTGACAGATGCCCTTTAAAGGAGGTGCCTCACCAAGACAACCCCTTTTTATACAGCCTATTAGGGTGCTCTGGTACAAAGCTGCTGACAGATACCCATTATTTTCAACAAAAATGACCAATTCTTTGGATTTAAAAGAAGTCTATCACTTTGTTTTTACATAGTAAACTATTGCAAAATACAAATCACAGTTGGCCAACTTATTTAAAAAGCAGGGAAAGACAACATTTTTTTTTACAGATAAATTGGAAAACCATAATAAATGATGAAGATTATAAGTAATACCTGTTGTAAGGGAAAGCCTCTTATTCGGGGGTCATTCTCACAATGATCTTCATCGACCACAGGGTTAGGGGCCAAACATTGCTATTATTTGGCACCTCAGCAAAACCAAAACAAACAATACAAATAAAACACCTGCCCGGCTGGGCTGTAACTAAACATGAGGACTCCCTACCTCACTGAAAGCCCCGTTCACACACGGGAAGAACATGCGGCTTTTCCCAGCCTAACAATCCAGCACTTCCAGGCTGTAACAAAGTCCAGTACCTTTTGGGGGATTGTGGCCCAGAAGTCCCCCTGACTCTGGCCTAGCGACCGTCGATTCCAAGACCTTGCAGAGTCCCCCAAAGTTCAGGCTAACACCTAGCCCCGTGGCCCCTCAGCCAGCTCGGCTGAGCCCACTAGTACAGAGCCTTCCCGGGCCTCTGCTGCACACAGACTCTCCAGAGTGAGACACACCCAAGATCCAGTAGTAGGATTATATAGGATCCCTGGACATGAGCATGCCCTAAGTCCCGGACTGGAACCTGGGGAAACAACACCTCAATGTTCACATTGTCACACTGTCTATAGCTCAATATACTGATAGGAACTCATTACCAGCATTTACTGTGAGCTGTAATGATGGTAATAATTACCACCAAAATAATCTAATCAAGTACAATCAACCTCCAAAAAATCACGGAGACATCTAAGTTTTTCACAGACACAGGAAAAAAGTTTCCTATTGTTATGAACTGGACAGAAATTTCTGGACCACATGGACCAGCATGCAAGCATATCTTTGGTACCCTTTGTGATGTCTCTGTTCCCGTGATTTGAATCAATATGCTAATGAGTTCCCTTGTGTCCAGGGGGTGTTTCCTGCTCTCAGAGTGCCCAAAAACTTCACCGATCCTTATTTGCCAATATGAACAACTATTCCATTCTTCCTTTGCACAAGCTTTGATAAGTGTTCTCCATTGTTTTTGCACTATTAAACGTTAGAAAATTTACAGGGAATAAACTAAAACTAAATAAAACCAATAAATTATATACTTTACTCTAAAGGCAAATAAAGGGAAGGGCAAATGAGGAAATGTTTGTTTAGACTGTTGTCTTAGAATAAAGGAAGGATATTATAAAATGTTGTAGACATGAGGATATGTGCATAGAGGAGAAACCATGCCAACATTAGCACCTCTGGACATATGTCTTCTTCTTCTTCCTCCAGCACGTGAAAAATACTTAAAGAATTGGCATTCTTTCTCGTCACAGATATAAGTCATTCCTATTACAGCCCAAATACTAATATAGGAAACAATTCCACAAGCTTTGGTCAGAATGGGAGTAGAGATGAGCACATTTTTTATACAAATTTTGATTCACCGGTTCGCCGAATTTTTTGGGAAAAATTCTGTTCGATCCGAATTTATTTGTGGCGAATTTAGTTAAAAAAAACTGCTATTTCCTGGCGGCAGAGAGCCTTTATAGGGGTGTAGAACACTGTGCTTTGTAGTAACACGCATAGGGAGTCTGCTGTAGTAGTGAAATAATACTGTGAGTCCATATGACATGCAGATGACAGGCGTAGCTCTTGCAATCACTGCACACTTCACTTATTTGGGCAGTCACGGGGCCAAAACTGACCAAATAACTCAAGTATGAACTCAGCTTTACAGGTCGATGTTAGCGCACTCCTTTTACACCGTCGTCAGCTGATTCCACATAGATGTCTACAGAACCTGTTCTATTAAACGCTTATACAAGTAGAGCCCCCCGACAGAGTGGAGAGGGTGTCAGCAGTAAGTTAGCGTTGACGTCACTGATTATTTTGCCCTTCCTCTGATCCGTCAGAACAATAACCCCCAAAAAAAGGATCCTGTCTGTTGAGCATCTGCCTTTAGAACATATAACTGCACCGCTGAACGGCAAATATATTTTACTTTTGCCACTAATACACAACAAAAAGGGCTGTAATGTTAGCACTTTACCACACAACGGCTAATAAGCCCTTTTTTTCCCCACGAATACATACTAATATAACATATAACTGCACCGTACAAGGGGAAATAAGATATAGAAATATTTCCTTGTAATAAACCCTGTTAATGGCTGTATCAAACAGCACTTTCACCCCAATAACAAGAACGGTTTGCTGGAATTACAGAGCAGTATAATGGCAATTTGGGTCCCCAGTCAGTGCAGCAAGGTGTAATCGGATTGTTCCCATTACCCAGGCTGTACACTCCCCTACTGAACCCTTTTTAACATAAATGCTGTGGAATGATTCCTCCCTATCCTTTCCCTACACCTTGAATAATCTTGCCGTGCACTTGTAAATGTTTTTTTAGCACAATAAAGTCTTTCCTATCACTGTCCCTAGCGCCTGCTGATGTCTCTCCCTGCACTAAGTACACTGGAAAATGGCAGAATCTAAGATGGCTGAGGCTATTTATAGGGCTGTGACATCACAGGGCTGGCTGGCTGCTGATTGGCTGCCTGCATGGCATTGTGGGTCATCCCGCCTTCCCAGAGTTCCTTTCTCCATGTTCTGAAATGTGCAGCAGCCATTTTAGGGGAGAATGTGATTCATTACCACGAAGCGTGAGGAAATTTGGCTTCGGTGCGAATCAAATTTTTCCTGAAATTCGGATCAAATTTACCTTTTTCAGCTTTGATTCGTTCATCTCTAAAAGGGAGTTTTCTCCACAGTCCAATCAACTTATGGTGCTCTTCTGATCTTATATTGTAGACTTGAAATAATGGTGAGAGGAGAGGAAATATGATATCATTAAAAAACTAATAAACTTTGTAAAAACCTATCATAAAAAATAGCAACATGTCATAGTCATGTTCCTGTAACCTTGTTTATAGATAATTAATCTGCTCCTTTTATTAAGTTAAAGGGAACCTGTCATGTGGATATTTGATTATAATCTAACTAATTATATACAATCATTAACTACTAAAAAGTGCCTTAGATGTATTCACTTACTGGTGTGACAGATGCTTACCTCATAATATACACACAAAGATGCCGCATGCCGCATGCTAATGAGCCGATTGGAGTCCAGCGTGATGTCAGTGAGTCCAGCGTATATTTAATTCAGAGCTATAGCCACTCCCCTGCCCACCTGCTGCTGATTCATATGGAAAAAACTGTCATTCAGCAGCAGTTGGGTGGGGAGAGTCAGGAGCTCATGAATATTCATGACTCATCATTATCAGCTGGGGCTTTTCAATACAAGATGTTGGCAGGTTGACTGGGTCAATTAAAGAAAGTGACCCAGCATTGTGCTAAGCAAATCAGTCACTTATTTATGTTGCCCTTAGTTAGGCCACCATAAAACTGGTGACAGTTTCCCTTTAATGTCTGTTGTATTAGTTATAGGTGGATTTATATGGTCATAATATCAGGCAGATTATCGGGAACGAAGGTTGGTACTAACGCTCATTCCTGACAATCTGCCCATGTAAAGTTGCCACCGATCACCCGATAAACGGGTGAAACTCTCGTACATCGAGTGAGCCTGTCGTTCGTGGAGGTACCTTAGTTATCGTTTCTGGGCAGCAGATTGTCTAAACAGAGATCTGCTGCCGTATGAAGACGAGCAATGGCAATAGCAATCCCTTGTTTTCATAATGTGGAGGTCATCGCTGCACGTAACCTTTAGTGTTCACATCACCTTGTTACCAGAGATAAAGGACTCTGATGACCTCTGTAATCCTCTGTAATGTTCTTGGCCCAGGGATCTTCTAGATTTTTTGGCCAAGTTCACACTTCAGTTATAAAGTCAGTTATTTCCATAGGTTATTGTGAGACAAAACCAGAAGTGAAGCCTACTCAGAACCCACGTGTGATTTGAAACTGTTTTTGACCTGCACCTGGTTTTGGCCCACTATTACTGATGGAAATAACTGACCAAATAACTGAAGTGTGAACTCAGCCTTACAGGGGTCTCAGTGGTTTGACAGTGCTTCAAGGCATTCATCTCCATGGGGGGCTGTAAAACCTACCACCCCCTGCTAGCTGATAGCACAGACAGGGGAGGGGAGAATAGTTATTGTTGGATTTGCCTGCAATACTGGAACTTGGAATATCTGTAGCTTTATTGGGATCTTCATGTGTGAACAGTCCATCTTATGGAAATAAAGTCTGTCACTGGTGAAAACTCCTTCGGTGGTCACATGGCACTTTTGTGACCCAACATTTTCCAGAACGTCCTTCTCTTGTCCTGGCAAGTCCCATATTTGTGAATACGAATATATATCACTATATTCGAAATATTCGCAAATTCTCAAAGTGGCTATATTTGCGATTAAAATTGGCTATTCGAATATTCGCGCTCAACACTAGCCCCAGTATAAATATTTGTCCCCATATTGGCCCCCAGTATAAATATCTGCCCCAATAGTGGCCCCAGCAATGTTGAAAAGGGATCTGCATAGAACAAGAAGTGTCAGACTATTAACAGGCTCAGTGTCTAGTGTGAAAACTGCAGGATGTTAGCAATTTAAAAAAAATAGAAATGTGCATGGTGACATGAAATGTATATTAAAAATCACCAAAAAGTAAAAAATACTAATGTTTTAATATAAAAACGTTATTTAAACAATAGGTCACCCCAAAATTCAAAAATTCAGTGCCATACCTGTCCATTGGTTGTGTCTGGTATTGAAGCTCAGCTACGCTAAAGTGAATAAAAGTTGGGCGATTTGGCAGTATTGGTCCATAATTTATTCCCGTTAAAATATACATGACAGCAATTGACCATCGCAAACATTTTGAGTTGCTTGGCACAAATCCAGCCATATTCTCAAACATTATAAGTGACTCCCCCATATTTGTAATTTGCACTTGTAGATTGTAAGCTTCCATGTGCAAGCTTTATCCTTTACATATACATCTGTATTTGCTATCTAATGTAAACAATTATTATTTGATTGTTCTAAAAACCACACTCAGAGATGCATTTGCATATATGTTTGGAAATGTTACAATGTTCCTATTCATAACCGGAAGAGTGAATAATTAGGTGCTGTCAGCTATTACCGCTCTGTAAAAATCACTCACAAATATATTCGAAGACGTGGAGCTTTTGTTAACAGCATGGCAAACAAAAGCCAACACTAAATGACATTGTATTGTTCTTCTGTAATTGAAATAGGATAAATTTTATAATATGAATTTTCAATGAGTTTCCTACCGCAATGTTTACCGACCAACGCTTACTAAATCCGAGCAAACATTAGCATTTCTGGAACAGTTCGGAGTTCTTCTCTCTTCTGTTACCCCCCCAAGAAAAAAATCTTCATGCTATTCTTTGCTTTTATAGACCATATACTCTTAAAGGACACTAGCACACAATAGTCTTTTTTTTTTTTCTCCAAAACAAATCCCTTCACTGCATGGGAGCAACCAGGCCTCTACTTCCTGGCGTAGTCTCTGTTCAAGTGACAGCTGACCCATTAGAGTCTGAAGCACTAGTGTGGAGCACCGAGGGATCATGCTAAATCATAGCCAGGGACAGGCTGGGGTCAGGACAGGAGAAGTACAAGTAATCCAGGAAATGGTTTGAGGTCAGGGTAGGCAGCAAAGGGTCATTACAGTGAACAGGAACAGGTCATGTCAGGCAGCAGAGGGCCAGAGTCAGGAAACAGGCAAAGGTCAGTGCACAGGAAGACAAATGGAACAGCACACCTTCACAAGAACTAGCAAACTAGATGTAACTATTTTTTAAGCACCCTCCCCTAGGATAAGATGCCTTAAGTACCTCAGGGTTAGCAACCATTGGCTGGAGAAGATCAGGGTGTGTGTATGGACCTTTTGACTGTCCTTACGGGCCAGCAATAGAGGATTCACAGACAAGCGCAGGCCACAGTCTGCAGCAAAAGATGGGGACAAAGAACTGTAGTAATCAGGACCAATGCTGGAGGGCAAAGAAGGACCAGCAGATTGAGTCTGCTGGAGAGCAGTTGCTGTAGAAAGGAATTTGGAGTAACACCCTGACTGCCTGGAGGAGCGGGAAGGCGGAAGTCACAGGCCGCCAACATAATAGTAGTATAGCAGATATACAATTCAAATGCCATAGGATGTGTATGAATTACCACATTGGTTTATGCTACTGCAGTATTAAAATGGAGCGTTGGTTCATTAGCTACGAGGTTATGGTGGGTAAATGTCTTTAGCACTGTCCTGTATGCGTGCCTGGAATATCAAATTAATTGCCATAATATACTGAGTGATGAGGATGCTACAATAGAAGGATTCATGATAATAATTCCATCATTTGCTTCTAGGGCAGCTGAACCATTTGATGGATGCAGGCTATTTTCTACCAATTTTGAGTTCAGAAATGTTAATAATAGCCCCATAATATTGGGACTGTTATTTCTGGAGTGAGAACCCATTCGCCCTGTGTGTTAGAGTCATATAAAATTCACAGACTGTGCCATAGCCTCAAAATCCAAGCAGGTAAACGCATTACTCTTCATGGCAGAACAAAAGCATCTCACCCGGGTAGGAAATGACCCCCCACTGATGTCCAATTATAAAAACCAGAATCAGACGCCATATTTTGTAATCCTGTAAAATGCTGAGAAATGTAACTTACAAGGCGAGCGATCTGAGATATTCTGGCCTCTAACTTTAAAGAATATGACTTCTGTTGGCAACGTAAACCAATAACCATAGTGTCTGCTATAGCCGAGTTGCATTTATATGGCTATGAAAATGCCTTCTGCTGCTTGTAAATGCTTCAGGAACATTTTTCAAATTTTTTTTTTGCATTCAACTTCTTTATACAAAGTTTAAGAAAACAAAGTCTTGGCCTTTTTGAAGTTTTTATTAAATGGCGTCATTGATTAATTGGGCTTGATGTTAGTTGTGTTCTGTTTGTTGATGGTCATCTTACTATTACTTGCCCATTTATATTAATGCATTTACAGTTCTAAGCAGCCAAATAATGTTCTCAGTGTCTCAATGAAAGCTAAAGTAAAGATCTATATTTTAGCATCCACTGTCTTTTATGGACCAAAAGATCAGCCATCAAAGTGGGTTTCCACAGATTCCATCATCTCCAGATAGTGATATGGAGATGAGGATGATGTACCATATGGTTCAAAACAAGTCAAGTGTGACAGTCAGGTCTCGGGATTTCTCTATTAGATTTGGCTTAGGGCTAAACAGGGAGTTGGAGACTATGATATCTTGTGATTTTTTTTTTACCTTAAAGGACATCTCATAGGGGTATAGACCTTTCACCAGGGAATCCAAGGTCTTATCCCTACAGTAATCTGTAAGGCGGGGGGTCAGATCTTACAAAAAGGATCTTTGGTTCACGAGCAGAAAGGATGCAGTCAGACACAGACAGAGCTAAATGGAGCGTTAAGCCTCAATAGTCCATTTACGTATATTCAATTTTAAAATAGTCGCAATTAGATTTTTTATTTTTTTGGGGGGGTTTCAATTTAATTAAGCAACATATATATACATGATTACTGCAGCAATACCCAAGGTGTAACAAGGTGTGTATTAAGTTGAAATTGAGCCTCAATCGTCCGTTTATCTATTTTCAGTTTCCACATGGCCGCAATGGGGGGTTAATTTAATTAAGCTGCATATATACATGATTACTGCAGTAATACCCAAGGTGTGGCAACAATCTACCTGTGTTTATTAAGGTGAAATTGAGCATAAAGCCTCAATCGTCCATTTATGTGTATTCAGTTTCCACACGGTTAATAATAAAAAAAAATTGTGGGGAGGGTTAAATTTCATTAAGCAGCATAAATGTACATGATTCATACATCAATACCGACATTTTCTTACAGCTCTGGCTGATTCCGATGAATACACATCGCCTTGCTGACGGTACCCCATCTGGCCACTGTTGCTGTCTGTCTGCCTATTTATCATCACGTTCTGTACGGCTGAATGCTGCGGTCTGCATTATGCCACTAATGCTCAATTATCTGTTTACGGGTATTCAGTTTCCACATGGTTGAAATGTAATTTTTTGGGGGGGGAATTTCAATTTCATAAGGCAGCATGTGTACTTGATTACTGCATTAATACTGACTTTTTCTCATAGTTCAGGCTGATTCTGATGAATACACATCACATTGCCTTGCCTGCAGTGCCCCATCTTGCCACTGTTGCTGTCTGTTAGCCTAACTACCATGACGTTCTGTATGGCTGCTGCTATGGCCTGCATCATGCCACTTGTGCAACTTGACAACCATCATGTACTGTACGGCAGCTGCCACCGCCACCTCCATCATGCCACTGCCGCCATCACACCACAACCAGCCGACCATCATCTTCTGTAAAGCTGCTACTGCCTCCATCATGCTGCTGCCTTTCTGACAACATGTACCATATGGCTTCTGCTGCAGTCACCGCTGCCTCAGCTGCTGCTGCTCCTCGCTGTTAATCCCCTACTGCCACTACTATTAACGCAAAGCCTCTACCACCACTATCACTATTACTACTACTATTGCCATTACTACTCATAGACAGCCTTGTATGTTCCATGCTATACTGCTCCTGCTGCTGCCACTATTGCAGCCGCATGCCACTATATGCATACTGTACCATTACCACATCCACACTGCTGCTGCTCCCAATTAAAAGAGAGAACTATTTTAGGCTCATTCACAACGAGACACTTCTTATTCTGACAATCGAGACTTGTGCATGTCGTACAGGCAAGCATTCTGACCCTGTCAAGGCACAATTTTTGGATGCTTGGTTCCCCAAGCCACTTTTTTTTAATCCCATAAAACCTTGTGCGTTTAAACATCATCTGCCTCGATAAGGGACAATTTTTGGAAGCTTTGGACTATCAAACAACATGAGGTATGTGTCCGCGCAGTGTGATATTGAACACACTGTATGATAACACCATCAAATGTGCGTTTACCCATACCTATGTATGTCAGAGTCACTCAGACATCATTTATTATTGCTGTCATTGCTTTCCAGAGCTTGGAGAAAGGGAGAGAGGGGAGGAGGGGGAAAGCATTTCATAAAAATGAACAAAAAGAGATAACAAGTTTTCCTAGTCCTTGAACGCTAGAGGGCGTTATATGCCAACTTTCAGGGCAATTGGAGCAACTTCAGTTCAGCCTGAATTGATTCGGGTCCAAACCAAACTTTTTCAAAAATTCAGCAAACAGGACCCAAAACGAATATCAACTGGTTCGCGCATCTCTACTGTGTACTTTTGGTAACCCAAGACACTTCCTATTGCTCTCGGATTGGCCAGGAAGTGAGCAGCACTGGCCAATCCAGCAGCATTTTACAAGCAGGAAGTGTCTTGTGCTGCCGATGTACAGTGTGCACCAGGTAGTCTAAGAAGTGGTGAGAGCATCTTGGATGAAAGAAGAGGAGCTCAGGAACTGGTGGATCTGCATCTGAAAAGATGAAGAGGAGGTCACTTAGTACGCTGTTTTGTTCATTCCCCGTTTTTATTTTGAACTGAAAAGTACCTTAATAATAATAATAATTATGTAATAGTAGCAATAAAAGACTGTATTAGGCCTTATTCACATGACATTAACAGCTGTTTTTTTAAATGTTGTCATAGTAACACAGTAACATAGCTTATGAGGCCGAAAAAAGACATCTGTCCATCCAGTTCGGCCTTTTAGTGAACTCACCATCACCACCTCCTCGGGCAGAGAGTTCCATAGTCTCACTGCTCTTACCGTAAAGAATCCTCTTCTATGTTTGTGTACAAACCTTCTTTCCTCCAGATTCAGAGGATGTCCCCTCGTCACAGTCCTGGGAATGAATAGATGATGGGAGAGATCTCTGTACTGACCCCTGATATATTTATACATAGTAATTAGATCTCCCCTCAGTCGTCTTTTCTCTAAAGTGAATAACCCTAATTTTGATAATCTTTCAGGGTACTGTAGTTGCCCCATTCCAGTTATTACTTTAGTTGCCCTCCTCTGGACCCTCTCCAGCTCTGCTCTGTCTGTCTTGTTCACAGGAGCCCAGAACTGTACACAGTACTCAATGTGTGGTCTGACTAATGATTTGTAAAGTGGCAGGACTATGTTCTCATCACGGCATCTATGCCCCTTTTGATGCAACCCATTATCTTATTAGCCTTGGCAGTAGCTGCCTGACACTGGTTTCTACAGCTTAGTTTGTTAAAATGGTCACATGGCCATTTTAAGAACAATAACAGTCTATGGGTGTATTCACACATCCATTTTATTTTTTGGGCTGCGAATATCGGCTGTCAAAAAAGTCCTATTTTGTCCATTTTCACCGCCCAACAGCCCCCATGCAATTCAAGGGGGCTGTTTTTCAGAAAACGCATCTGTGAAAAACAGCTGTGAAATACTGTAGTGGGTTTTGTGGCACTCTGTGTGAGAGTCAACGCTTTTAGTAGATGTGAGGCAGTGACAGAACTCATATATGAGGGAAGATATGTGTCTCTTAGAATGATGCAGGAAACCTATTAGACTAGATGCATATCATGGTTTCCTATGGTTCACCTGAGATGTGTCAAGAAGGTGCCGGGCCTTGGTGGAGTAAAAGCCAGTACCTAGTGTGTACACTAGGATAGATACTTAGTATAGCTGGTATCAGCTAATCCGGGCCTGGCTTTTATTGGGAATAAGCAAAGAGCTGGGTGGGTGCTTATTCCCCACGATCAACTCTGGGTTTTGCAGGTGGCCCATGTCCAGCAAGTCAGCAGCAAGAAATGGGGTGTGTGTGTATGAGTGATAGGCTTACAGATCACAGAGCGCAAGGCATGTGTGAAGCAACACTGGCCTAAGGACGGATCTAAGGGAGACCTGAGCATGTATCATTCTGTTCTTGTGTTACGGACTGACTACCTCTTCAGTCGATAATGATCTTTTTCAAACACTAATTGCCATGAGAAGGGGAGAAGAGGAAAGCTCGTGGAGCCAGAAAGATTGAACCTTCACTATGGTCTACCAGTTAAAAAGTTTTCGTAGGCATGTTTTTCTTCCCTCAGATGTGAATGTAGCCTTAATCATTAATTTGCTGTATTTTTAAGACTTTTGGAGGGTCGTAGATGATTGATTTTGGCATTACTACCTCATGTCTCTGATGTCAATTTTTTGGTATTATATTCTACAAGATATCTCCATATTTAGGGCGTTTTTTATGATTTTCTTGTGATTGTATTGACTCCCTCTTTTTCCTTCTGCTACCTAATCCATAATTGTCTTTTCTAATGAGGTAGCGCAAAAAAAAAAATACCATCTTTTTTCACAAAAATATTTTCTACCACAATTGCTATTTAGGGCCATATTTTACATCTACATAAATAACCAATTCAAACTTTTTTATTGAGACACAAAGCATGAACCTCTAATCATGGTACTGTAGCTAAAGATAAAAATGTGTTACCCTATTGTCTATAGGTTAGATGTTGACTCATTAACACACTCCTTTCTTGAAGAAAAGCTATTAAAATATGAATGTTTTTAATGTTTTATGCAGCAACACAATAAAAACAACCCAAGTTTCAAGCAAGCTCCAAATAATAAAAACTTTCAAAATAAAATCAAGTTCCATTTGTGTTAAAATGAGTTCCTCAGAGATTACCCCCAGACAACAATTTGAAACGAGGTCCCCCCTTAAGTGTCAACCCATTGTATTCATGAGGTAAGTATAGTAATATAGAAATTTTGGCTTATTCATCTCTCAAGGGTAGAAAAGGCTCCATTATAATTTTAAGACTTGGAAAGGTTCAAGCCTTTCAGCTTTATTGACAGGAAATGCTATTATAAGTGTTCACCCATAAAATTCAAACAACCATTTGTGTTCTTGCTTGTTAGTGAGATCAGAAAGTGACAGATATTAATCATTGTCCAAAAACTAGGGATATTGAGCTGGTCCAAATGCAGAATCATTACATGTCGTTGGCTTGGAGTACTGTTGAAACCTGATGAAAGAGGTCGAAAATAAACTAATATGAAATTTCCTGATTGATGGACCCATGGTGTCATGATAGAAAGCCGAAACGCAGCAAATTGCAGTGCAGCCTAGTTATGTTTATATGGTAGAATAATAGTAAAAAGCTTCAGCTCTTTAAAGGACTTGCAGATGTTGTGTTAAGGTAGCATTGCCAAACAACCGAGCAAACGCGGCTGTCTCAAATAGAAATCCCAGAGGCAAAGGAAAATGTTTGACAGTATTTGTACTGTTCTGTTTCTAAAAAACAGGCCGAGTGAACATCTAAAGTGTTAATTTTTTTAATGTTTTAGCCTTTGGATGAGAAAAGGATATTATCCGAAACACTGATGCTATGTCAGAACTGCTATTGTGTAATCCTTATACTGTATGCTGGAGAGCAGAATTTATTTTTAATGTTTTTGAAGGTCAATGAAGTCATCGAAAGGAACCTGTTAGATTAGGGCAACCGGATTATAAAAGTGAATAAGTGCATCCAGTAAAATGCATTTTAAAGTGTTAGTCAGGAAGAAGGCCAAACAAAACGAGCAATGCCCCCTTCTTAGGAATAGGGTTCATGCCGTACCTGTTTCTTAAAAGGGTTCTACAGCGATAGAAAATAATGGCCTTTTCTTCCAAAAACAGCGTCAGATCTGTCAATGAGATGCTTGTGGTATTGAAAGGAGACAACTTTTCCCAATATTGTATAATCCCTACAGTAGTAAAGATAAAAGTTGGCCTAACTCAATGAATTTGGGGGGGACTGAAAGATAATTGAAAGTGTGTGCATCTACTAACAGATGCAGGGGAAAAAGGGATTTGGCATGTTGGATTACAAAATAGGGGTCTGGCAGTGGATTATTTCTATCTCCCTATTGAAGTAGTAGGAGTTGAGTGTGCGGATTCATTAAAGAATTTAGAGAAATATCTACTGACCAAAAGAACATTTGGCAGACAACTATCTAATTTGTAGGGTGTTACAAGATCCTTACTTTACATACAGATGCTCCACAGACTTTTTTTAGTCTGACATCACTGTTGTTGTTTTTGCCTGACAGCTCTGTTGTTAGACTTTAAAAAAGGCTGAATAGTTGGACATCGAGAAGCTGGACGGACCATTCAACAAATCTCGGAAAGAGTTGGATGAGAAGCTCCTGTAGTGCCTTGGTGGTGTCAACATTAGCCATAGGATGGCAATTGCATACATAGAGGGGCTTATGGATGTTCAAGACAGATGCATGCCAAGATCACCATATAAGAAGAGCTGCTATATTTTAAAGGACAGCCATGGCATCACAAATTTGTTCTGTAGTAGCCCCTACAGTGACCGCCTTGGCCAAAAGAAACCATCTATTTAAAGGAAGACTGTATTCACAGACTCCACTCGCTCGTTGTCATGGACGTTCCTGTGACAGGTGACAGGAGATCTGTGAGACTGGCAACACGTGGTTTGATCTGACATGTTTTCCGTTTGGATCAAATGACGTCTGTGTTGTTTCTGGTGCTTGCCACACCTTTTTTCCCCAGGTGTGGCTATTATGGTCATTTAACATTCTCTTTTTATTCTTGTTTCTCCTACTATGCTATGCAGTTTATAGCTTCAGTTTGAGTTGTGGATAGCTGGTGTGTGGATCTCGGCTAAGTTCCTAGTGCTGCCATAGCCACTTAAAGTTAAGTGTTTTCTTTACCTTTTGTATTTTGTTTGGGTTATTTTGTGTGTTGCATTTCCATCTCATTTGTATTAAGGCCTGAGGGAGACTCCTGTTCATCCTTCCTTTTGGAGAAACAGGTTGTCTTAGTCCTGACATATGTACCAGATTCCTAAAGGGTGAGTTAGGACATTAGGTATTCCTGTGTATGAACTCACCCACCTTTGGGATCTGTTCATACTGGTAGTTAGTCAGGACTTTGATTAGGGTTTTACTAGAAGGTGTCCATCTCCTTTCCCTAGTTTCCTGGCCTTATTTCCTCACCCCTTTCCTTCCTATGTTCGGTGTGGTGATTCCCTCTCATACCCAAACGTGACATTAATTTTCCCCTGATCTCTCATCATCATCAAGAGTGTCTGCACTGGTGCCGCGAGAGAACCCACTAAAGGCATGAATGGAAAACAATAACATTCACTGATGAAAGCAGATTATGTGTTGTTTCTACTGATGGCCAAATCAGAGTTCACAGGAGGGCTGGAGAGAACCTACTGCTGCCAAACCAAAATAAAGTGTGCATTATCTTAGCTGTGTGGTCATTGAGGAAGCACCACTAGCAGTTTATAATTTGTCAATCTCAGCTCATTTGCATTAAACGGTTTCTATGACCTAAAAAATGGGTATTAAGCTGGCTGACATTAGCGATGTGCTAATGTCAGCTGAACATAACTATATTAGTAACATCTCCCTGCCTGAAGCCATTACTGAGAAAAACAAACTTTTATAATATGCTAATTAGCCTCTAGGAGCGGGGGGGGGGGCGTTGCACCTGCTCATAGAGGCTCCGTTTGCCCACCTATTTTCACGTTCTTCCTCTCTTGATTGGCAGGGCCAGGGCAGCGCTGTTCTCCTCCTGCCAGCCGTGTCTACTGTGAAAATCCCGCAAATCGAATGTCTATTGTACTCAAAGCTGAAAATAACTCCACATAAATTACATAGATAATGTGTTGCATGTGTCCCACCATTGACTATATCAAAAAGTTAAGAAACAAAATAAAATAGAAGAACCATATATAAGGGGGAGTAAGAACGACCCACCATTATTATTATAAAGACCAATGAGGTACAATATGATTGTGATCACAAAAATCGGTAGCCCCCATAGTAATATAAACCCAAAAAATTTAAAAATAAAGATCAGTGAATTGGACCCAACCCAACTGGTACACGTTCTGTGTAAATGCACCATTCTGGTCAGTATTGTTCCAAGCAAACTGGTCCCGTTCCCACAGGGATACCAGTGCGCTCGTACAACCCACTATTTAAAATAAAATAAAATAAAACTAATAAATGCTAAGTAATACAAAAGAAACAAAGATATAATGATGGGTTCATGACTCAATCCCCACTAAGTTAAAGATACCATATATCAGGCATGGCCAACCTCCGGCTCTCCACCTGTTGTAAAACTACAATTCCCACCATGCCCTGCTGTAGCCTGATAACTGTAGGCAGTCTGGGAATGCTGGGAGTTGTAGTTTTGCAACAGCTGGAGAGCCTCAGGTAGGCCTTCCCTGCCATATATTATATTAATTTACAAACCGGATTCCAAAAAAGTTGGGACACTAAACAAATTGTGAATAAAAACTGAATGCAATGATGTGGAGATGGCAAATGTCAATATTTTATTTGTAATAGAACGTAGATGACAGATCAAACGTTTAATCCGAGTAAATGTATCATTTTAAAGGAAAAATACGTTGATTAAAATTTTCACGGTGTCAACAAATCCCCAAAAAGTTGGGACAAGTAGCAATAAGAGGCTGGAAAAAGTAAATTTGAGCATAACAAAGAGCTGGAAGACCAATTAACACTAATTAGGTCAATTGGCAACATGATTGGGTATAAAAAGAGCTTCTCAGAGTTGCAATGTCTCTCAGAAGCCAAGATGGGTAGAGGATCACCAATTCCCACAATGTTGCGCAGAAAGATAGTGGAGCAATATCAGAAAGGTGTTACCCAGCCAAAAATTGCAAAAACTTTGCATCTATCATCATCAACTGTGCATAACATCATCCGAAGATTCAGAGAATCTGGAACAATCTCTGTGCGTAAGGGTCAAGGCCGTAAAGCCATACTGGATGCCCGTGATCTCCGGGCCCTTAAACGACACTGCACCACTAACAGGAATGCTACTGTAAAGGAAATCACAGAATGGGCTCAGGAATACTTCCAGAAACCATTGTCAGTGAACACAATCCACCGTGCCATCCGCCGTTGCCAGCTGAAACTCTACAGTGCAAAGAAGAAGCCATTTTTTTAAGCAAGATCCACAAGCTCAGGCATTTTCACTGGGCCAGGGATCATTTAAAATGGAGTGTGGCAAAATGGAAGACTGTTCTGTGGTCAGACGAGTCACGATTCGAAGTTCTTTTTGGAAATCTGGGACGCCATGTCATCCGGACCAAAGAGGACAAGGACAACCCAAGTTGTTATCAACGCTCAGTTCAGAAGCCTACATCTCTGATGGTATGGGGTTGCATGAGTGCGTGTGGCATGGGCAGCTTGCATGTCTGGAAAGGCACCATCAATGCAGAAAAATATATTCAGGTTCTAGAACAACATATGCTCCCATCCAGACGTCATCTCTTTCAGGGAAGACCCTGCATTTTTCAACAAGATAATGCCAGACCACATTCTGCATCAATCACAACATCATGGCTGCGTAGGAGAAGGATCCGGGTACTGAAATGGCCAGTCTGCAGTCCAGATCTTTCACCTATAGAGAACATTTGGCGCATCATAAAGAGGAAGGTGCAACAAAGAAGGCCCAAGACGATTGAACAGTTAGAGGCCTGTATTAGACAAGAATGGGAGAGCATTCCTATTTCTAAACTTGAGAAACTGGTCTCCTCGGTCCCCAGACGTCTGTTGAGTGTTGTAAGAAGGGGAGATGCCACACAGTGGTGAAAATGGCCTTGTCCCAACTTTTTGGGGATTTTTTGACACCATGAAATTCTGATTCAACATATTTTTCCCTTAAAATGGTACATTTTCTCAGTTTAAACTTTTGTTCCGTGATTTATGTCCTATTCTGAATAAAATATTAGAAGTTGGCACCTCCACATCATTGCATTCAGTATTTATTCACGATTTCCCAACTTTTTTGGAATCCGGTTTGTATAGAAAATGAGAGAAAACATACAACACAATATGTCCACACTTGGAATATATATATAACTTGACAACTGCAGCTTTGGGGAACTTGTAAAGCCCCAAAGCATAAGAGATCCACGCTGGTTCAGCCGATCACCTCAAATTCACCAGTGCACCACAGCCTCACCATTAAACCCGCAGATAAAGGGGGTGCGGTTGTGGTCATGGACACACATAAATATATTATGGAAGCTCAGCGACAACTAGGGGACACCTCAGTATACTTACAACTCAATAGAGACCCCAGGTGGGATTATGCGAAAGAAAATGTAACACATACTTCAGAAAGGTTTTCTGGCTGGGTACATTGATGAGAAATTAAAAGATTTCTTCACTGTGACTCACCCAAAAATACACAAGGATCTGCTAAATCCTCCTGGCAGACCAATTGTGTCAGGCACAGGATCATTGTTTAGCAACATCTCAATCTTTTTGTATAGGGTGCTGCGAACATATGCTGCGTCTGCCAAATCATATGTGCAAGACACTACTGATGTTCTCAACAAACTAATGGACACTCCCATACCCACTGATGCTATCCTGGTATCCTTTGACATCGTTAGCCTCTATACATTCATTAGGCACGAGCTTGGTATTCAGGTCGTGAAAGAGGCATTGATGAATTAAGATTTTTCTCCGGGTTGTAAGGATTTTATTTTGACACTTTTACATACTGTACTTACTTGTAATTATTTTTTGTTTGATGTCATTTTTATTTGCAGTTGAGGGGGACAACCATGGGGCTCAGATGCGGACCCATTCACTTCAATGGGGCCTCAAAAAATGCTCCGTTCCGAGGCCCCGCCAAAAAAATATAGCAAACAAGAATAGGCATGTCTACAATGGGCTGCCCATTCCACTCCGCAAATTGTGGAAGTCACACGGGCGGTTTCCGTTTTTTTGCGGATCCTCGGTTTGCGGACCGCAAAAAACGGCACGGTCGTGTGCATGAGGCCTTATGATTATATTTTTTATGCTTGTTTTTGCAATTTATGGATTGTTTTGTATTAATTGGATGAATTTTATAATTAATTATTGCACCCCTTTATATACATGTATTGGCACTAGTGTTTGTTATCACTGCTTGAAAAAGGTTCCATGGAGTAAACCGAAATGTTGCGCCTTATTGGTGAATAAAGCACATGTCACTTTATGGAAGTGCCGCGGTATTTGTATTTTATTATAAATATATGTATGTATATATGTATGAATATATATACTGTACATATATAATTAATTTGGCCACCAGATATGTATATATATAAAAAGTCTACACACCCCTGTTAAAATGTCTGGTCTCTGTGGTGTAAAAAAATGAGACAAAGATAAATCATTTCAGAACTTTTTCCACCTTTACAACTCAAATGAAAAACAAACTGAAATCTTTTAGGTGGAGGGAAAAAAAAAATAAACTAAAATAATGTGGTTGCATAAGTGTGCACACCCTCTTATAACTGGGGATGTAGCTGTGTTCAGAATTAAGCAATCACATTCAAAATCACGTTAAATAGGAGTCAGCATACACCTGCCATCATTTATAGTGCCTCTGATTAACCCCAAATAAAGTTCAGCTGCTCTAGTTGGTCTTTCTTGAAATTTTCTTAGTCGCATTCAACAGCAAAAGCCATGGTCCACAGAGAGCTTCCAAAGCATCAGAGGGATCTCATTGTTAAAGGTATCAGTCAGGAGAAGGGTAGAAAAGAATTTCCAAGGCATTAGATATACCATGGAACACAGTGAAGTCATCAAGTGGAGACAATATGGCACAACAGTGACATTACCAAGAACTGGACGTCCCTCCAAAATTGATGAAAAGACGAGAAGAAAACTGGTCTGGGAGGCTACCAAGAGGCCTACAGCAACAATAAAGGAGCTGCAGGAATATCTGGCAAGTACTGGCTGTGTGGTACATGTGACAACAATCTCCCATATTCTTCATATGTCTGGGCTATGGGGTAGAGTGGCAAGACGAAAGACTTTTCTTACAAAGAAAAACATCCAAACCAGGCTACATTTTGAAAACACACATCTGAAGTCTTCCAAAAGCATGTAGGAAACGGTGTTATGGTCTGATGAAACCAAGGTTTAAACTTTTGAAATTATGGCCAAAAAGATATGTTTGGCGCAAAAACAACACTGCACATCACCAAAAGAACACCATACCCACAGTGAAGCATGGTGGTGGCAGCATCATGCTTTGGGGCTGTTTTTCTTCAGCTGGAACTGGGGCGTTAGGTAAGCTAGAAGGAATTATGAACAGTCCCAAATACCAGTCAATATTGGCACAAAACCTTCAGGCTTCTGCTAGAAAGCTGAACATGAAGAGGAACTTCATCTTTCAGCATGACAACGACCCAAAGCATACATCCAAATCAACAAAGGAATGGCTTCACCAGAAGAAGATTTAAGTTTTGCAATGGCCCAGCCAGAGCCCAGACCTGAATCCGATTGAAAATCTGTGGGGTGATCTGAAGAGGGCTGTGCACAGGAGATGTCCTCGCAATCTGACAGATTTGGAGTGTTTTTGCAAAGAAGAGTGGGCAAATCTTGCCAAGTCAAAATGTGCCATGCTGATAGACTCATACCCAAAAGACGGAGTGCTGTAATAAAATCAAAAGGTGCTTCAACAAAGTATTAGTTTAAGGGTGTGCATACTTATGCAACCATATTATTTTATTTTTATATTTTTTCTTCCCTCTACCTAAAAGATTTCAGTTTGTTTTTTAATTGAGTTGTACAGTTTATGGGTCACATTAAAGGTGGAAAAAGTTCTGAAATGTTTTATCTTTGTCTCATTTTTTTTACACCACAGAGACCAGACATTTTAACAGGGGTGTGTAGACTTTTTATATCCACTGTGTGTATATATATATATATATATATATATATATATCTAGTGGACAAATTAATTTGATTGGTTGGTGATATAGTGTTTATAAATATATGAATTATTAGTATTTGTGTTTTTTTTTCTAAAATATAGTTTATTTCTTTTCCCCCTTGATCATTGGTGGTGTAAGTGGGAATAAAGCACTGGGCTACAAAGAATATATTTACCACATAGAAGGATCCAGCGACATCACTCGAATCTACTCCTTCTTCTCGGCGATGCCGGCTGTCTTCTCTTCCGGGAGCACTCTGGCGTCATCAGCGCAGGCGCAGTGAGGAAGCCAGCAGCCGCCGAGCGTCCTTCCCTCACTGCGTCTGCGCCGAATACTGAACAGGAAGGCGCAGGCGCGGGATTTTTGCAGTAGACGCAGTCGGCGGGATGAGAGCAGCGCTGCCTTGGCCCTGTCAATCAAGAGAAGGAGGGCGTAAAAATAGGTGGGCAAACGGAGCCTCTAGGAGCAGGTGCTCCGAGAGGCTAATTAGCATATTATACAAGTTTGTTTTTCTCAGTAATGGCTTCAGGTAGTGAGATGGCACTATTATAGTTATGTTCAGCTGATATTAGCACATTGCTAATGTCAGCCAGCTTAATACCAATTTTTTAGGCGACAGAAACCATTTAAGTTTCCCAGGTGTTCTTTTTAAATTTTAGATTTTACGCCAGACAAGTTGTATTTCATAATACCTCTGTTTTAGGGTACCTTGTATTATATAATTAGCAAAAAAAAAAACTGTGTTAAAAAACACAATACAATCATTGTTTTTAGGGTTTTATTTTTACAGTATTCACTGTTCATTAGTAATTACATGCTAACTTTATTCTGGAGGTCAGTACTATTATGGAGAAATCAGATTTACATGTTTTTTTTTTTTGAAAATAGATTGCTTTGTGTCACCATATTCTGACAACCCTAGCTTTTTTATTTTGTACAAAGGGAGCTGCGGAAAGGTTTATTTTCTGCAGCGTGGGTGGATTGTTACAGACACGTCAATGGCAAATATGTGGAGGGGTTTTATTATTTTATTTTTGCATTTTTCCAATTGAAAGGCTTGGTGGTTTTTTTAACTTGGAGATTTTTTTATGCAATAAAACTTTGTTTAACTAGTTTTAACCATTTACTAGTCCCACAGGTGATATTTTGATCACTTCTATAATACACTGTACTGCTTATGCAGTACAGTGTATTGTATTGTTATTGCTATACTGAGTGACAGGCACCATCAGGGTGTGCCAGAGAAGTGCCACTTGGTGAGCATACACTGCAGGCAAACCTAAGGCCTTCATTAGGCCCAAGGTTGCCATGTGGAGACATTGGCACCCTGCAATCTCATTGGGTGCTGATGGGTGACAAAGTAAGCCCCCTCCCTTAAATGCATTTAGATGCCACAGTGCTTCTACTGGTTTCAGGCCATTAGAGCAGATGCTCAGCTCTCATGTGAGTGCTGAGCATCTGCTCTCTGCTGCATGGGAGACCGCTGCAGTGCTTAGACTAGGTTGCCGTAACAAAAAGTCCACTAGTGACCGCCGTAAAAAGACATATTGGAGTTCACTAATGTGTTAATATTTTGGGGGATTTATATATTTTAAAAACGTTATGTGTTTTGCAGGTTTTTTAAGTCTTCTTTGGGGACCCGAACCTTTTATCTTTTGATTTGTTTTATACTATACACTGTAATTCTTCAGTATTACAATGCATGGTGATTCTGACAGGCAGCCTGGTACATTCTGCCAGAGGAAAGCCTGCAGCATGGCAGGTCTAGTGCTTTCACAAATACTAGGCTCCCCACAACTGCTTTCACTGGGTGATCAGAGGACAATGGGAGCTCCCTCCCACCATCTAAGTTCTTAGATGCTACAGTCCCTATAAAAATTTAGCATATGAGGGTTTAAACGGCTGGGCTGCTACCTACAAGTGATTAGTGATGAGCAGCATAGGCAATATTCGTCTTTTGCAATATTTCAAAAAATGTTAGCCTAATATTCGCCATAAATTTGCAAATTCTAGAATTCGTGATCTCCAGTCATTATTTCCTTGATTGTGAAAATCGGCAATGTAATATGCGCATATTGTGCTCGCAATACAGGCGTGGCTCACTTTTGCTACATTTTTCAAGCTGCTAGAAGTTTCCTGAGACTGGAGAAAATGCACAGTACAGTAATCCCTATCACACTACCTAACACCCTGCAACCTATCAGCTACACTATATCAGGATATAACCTGCACTGACTATCTGTATTATATATAGGAGCTAACTAACTAATGTAATTGGATAAGGAACAGGATCCAGATGAAAGCACAGAGCACAGCAATGTCACTGCTCTCTCTCCCTCAGATCTGCAAAACAACAGCAGAAAATGGCTGCTGGGGAGGTTCTTATATAGTAAGGGGTAGGCAACTTTCCTATTGGTTTCTAGGGATGTTGCTAAGCTCAGACAAAAATATTGCAGCCTTCTCATTGGCCCATTATAAGACACTCTCCTGTTCCGCGATCCACTGGGGCCCCCAGGGGTCCTCATGGGGCTCGGCCTGTGGGGGACCCCGTTGGAGTAGTGGGACAGGTCACGCATTTGCCTGGGGAATCTTCGGTTCCGACTCCTTTGCGGGCAGACGCGGTAGTGCGTCCACATGGTCGCCCGAGGGGAAGACCGCCGGGGTCTCAGAGGCAGATTGAACGGACTGGTGGCGGCACGCAGCAGCCGGTCCTGTCTCCAGTATCACTTGCAGGTTCCGTTCCGGTGTCTGCGCCGGCATGATCGTGTATTCATGCTGGACCGCTCGAGAGGAGGTTCGCAAAAGCATACGCGGCTGAACGTACGCGCAGCCGCTGACTGGGAAAATCTTAGAGGGCAGGCATAGGTTAAGTGATTAAGGACCAGCCTAGGCGCACAAGTGTCAGGGATTCGGATCATTATATGACCTATGAGTAATAGACACAGGGCACTTTGTGATTGGCTAGCAGGTACTTAAACGGGTTTCCCATCTTAGACAATGGGGGAATATCGCTAGGAGAACGGAGGGGGGAGCGCTATGGCTGGAGGACCCCAGGGGTCCGTTCACCACCAAGCGCTAATCCCCGCCTCTCACATAGAAGTGAATGGGAGCGTGCGGTCCATGCTCCCATTCATTTCTATGGGGCAGACGGCGCTGGCTCGGCTATTTTCGGCAGCCCCATAGTATTGAATGGAGGGCGGCTGCGCTTGCGCAGTGCGCTCTCCTTCACTTTGGGGGCTCCGTTCTCGATATAGGTGCGGGTCCCAGTGATATGCCCCATTGTCTGAGATGAGAAAACCCCTTTAAAAGGTGATCTCCCTGACTGCCGAGAATTATAACCCTTTACCGCACCTTTAAACACTTGCAGCTAATTGAATAAACACCAGGACACCTTCTTTGTTGGGTGAGAGTCTGTCACAGCTTTATTATTGATTTACTCCAACCACCAACTTTGCAATATCAAAAATGATGGAACAAAACTCAGAGTTTCAAGAAGCAGTATGCCCCAAGCAAGTCCACCTTCTTCTCCATCTTGATTTAACTCACCGACCTCTACTGTGACTTTTGAATAAAGATTGATCTAAAATAACACCAACAGAGAAAATAAACTGAAACACCAGTCAAACCAAGGGCAGGTGGGTGGGAATTGCGTAAGGTGCTGGAGACAAAAGAGGCCGGGCACACGCTTATTGCATCCTTTAATGCCACAGCCCTAACCACTACCCCCTGGCCAATCAGACCTGAGGGGAGGGAGAAGGCACAACCATAACCATGAAGCTAGATAAAAACACCCCCGCGGGCTGAACCATTAACACCTAGCTGCCAGCCCAGTTTTATTGACCCTTCTCCTGCCCTGACCCTCTCTGCAGTCAAGGATGCCTTCATGTATTCCTCAGCGTCCACTAGGCTGGTCAGTGCCCACTGTTGTTTCGACAACCCGGGTGTATGTTGCAGTTCATATCCTCCCAGACTTACCTGTGCATGACCTCTGCCTTCATCAATTTATCTCTAGAGACTGCTTTTGGATACCTCATCTTTGCTGAACAGTTTGTCTCGTGTATGACCTTGGATCAGACCCTGGAAATCCTGATGTCTCATCCCTAGGTACCACTATTGTTTAACCTCTGTCTGGTTGCTTGGGGCTCTGCATCATTACACCCACAAGCAAGAACCTGTAATATTATTACACTCCAGAATTACATCCAGGCCCCTCTTGAACTCTGTTAGTGAACTCACCATCACCACCTCCTCAGGCAGAGAGTTCCATAGTCTCACTGCTCTTACCGTAAAGAATCCTCTTCTGTTTGTGTACAAACCTTCTGTCCTCCAGACGCAGAGGATGTCCCCTCGTCACAGTCACAGTCCTGGGGATAAATAGATGATGGGAGAGATCTCTGTACTGACCCCTGATATATTTATACATAGTAATTAGATCTCCCCTCAGTCGTCTTTTTTCTAACCCTAATGTTGATAATATTTCAGGGTACTGTAGTCCACCCATTCCAGTTATTACTTTAGTTGCCCTCCTCTGTACCCTCTCCAGCTCTGCTATGTCTGCCTTGTTCACAGGAGCCCAGAACTGTACACAGTACTCCATGTGTGGTCTGACTAGCGATTTGTAAAGTGGCAGGACTATGTTCTTATCTCATCTATGCCCCTTTTGATGCAACCCATTATCTTATTGGCCTTGGCAGTAGCTGCCTGACACTGGTTTCTAAAGCTTAGTTTGCTGTTCACTAAAATTCCTAGGTTCTTTTCCATGTCAGTGTTAGGGCCGCAATGTACGGGCACCGTCCATGGGGCAGGAGCATGGGGATCGCAGACCCATTCACTTGAATGGGTCCACGATCCTTCCGTTCCGTAAAAAGATAGAGCAAGTTCTATCTTTTTGCGGTGCGGAAGCACTGAAATGAACTCCAGAAAGCACTCCGTAGTGCTTCCGTAGTGTTCCGTTCAACACCGTTCCGCATCTCCGGATTTGCAGACCCATTGAAATGAATAGGTCCGCATCCGTGATGCGAATGGCCACGGAATGGTGCCCGTTTATTGCGGATCCGCAAATGCGGTCCGCAATACGGCAACGGGCAGCACACGTTCGTGTGAACGAGCCTTTACCCAGTGTTTTACCATTTAGTATGTACGGGTGATTTGCATTATTCCTTCCCATGTGCATAACCTTACATTTGTCAGTGTTAAACCTCATCTGCCACTTTTCCGCCCAAGCCTCCAATCTATCCAGATCCATCTGTACACAAAAATTTATATTTTACTGTGCAAGCCTTCCACAAGATCATTAATAAATACACTGCCTGTCCCAAAAAAAAGTCGACACCAAAAAAAAAGGTCACACACTTTAATATTTCGTTGGACCGCCTTTAGCTTTGATTACGGCAATCTTCTGCAATGTCACAAGATTTATTTCCATCCAGTGTTGCATTAATTTTTCACCAAGATCTTGCATTGATGATGGTAGAGTCTGACTGCTGCGCAAAGCCTTCTCCAGCACATCCCAAAGATTCTCAATGGGGTTAAGGTCTGGACACCATCTGCCTCTCTTCTTACCCTGATGCGCCCATCACTCTGGAACAGGGCAAATCTGGACTCATCAGACCACTTGACCTTCTTCCATTGCTCCAGAGTCCAATCTTTATTCTCCCTAGCAAATTGAAGCCTTTTTTTCTGGTTTTCCTCACTGATTAGTGGTTTTCTTATGGCTACACAGCTGTTCAGTCCCAATTCCTTGAGTTCCCTTCGCATTGTGCGTGTGGAAATGCTCTTACTTTCACTATTAAACATAGCCCTGAGTTCTACTGTTGTTTTTATGTGATTTGATTTCACCAAACGTTTAAGTGATCGCCGATCACGATCATTCAGGATTTTTTCCCCGCTACATTTCTTCCTCGAATACGATGGGTCCCCACTATCCTTCCAGTCTTTAATAATGCGCTGGACAGTTCTTAACCCAATTTTAGTAGTTTCTGCAATCTCCTTAGATGTTTTCTCTGCTTGATGCATGCCAATGATTTGACCCTTCTCAAACAGACTAAAATCTTTTCCACGACCACGAGATGTGTCTTTCGACATGGTTGTTTAAGAAATGAGAAGCAACTCATTGCACCAGTTGGGGTTAAATAATTTATTGCCAGCTGAAAGATAATGGCCCATGCAGTAATTATCCAATAGGAGGCTCTTAACTATTTGCTTAGTTAAATCCAGGTGGCGACAGGCAGTGTATATTGAAGAGAATGGGGCCCAGTACCGACCCCTGAGGTACTCCACTAGTGACATTGACCCAATCTGAGTGTGTACCATTAATAACCACCCTCTCTTTTCTATCACTCAGCCAGTTACTTACCCACATACAGACGTTTTCTCCCCGTCTAAGCATTCTCATTTTATATACTAACCTTTTATGCGGTACAGTGTCAAATGCTTTGGAGAAGTCCAGATACACGACATCCATTGATTCGCCGCTGTCAAGTCTAGAACTTACCTCCTCATAGAAACTGATTAAATTAGTTTGACATGACCGATCCCTCATGAAGCCATGCTGATATGGCGTTATTTGCTTATTTTCATTGAGGTACTCCAAGATAGAATCTCTTAGAAAACCTTCAAAGAGTTTACCCATGACAGATATTAAACTTACCGGCCTATAGTTTCCGGCCTCTGTTTGGACCTTTAATAATAGAAAACTAATTTAAATGTTATGTTACTTTCTGTTGAAACCTTTCCTTTAACATACTATTGGGCTAGGCATTTCTAAATGTATCCATTGACAAGAAGGATATTCATTACAATAATGACTGGAGAAGTCTGGGCACATCTCCTGACTGGAAGCTCACAAGGTGGAGGGTCTGCTTTTACCTTCTAATACTCTAAAGATGAACCTCAATGTTTCCCAGTGTTGTAGATTTAATTTTCAATCAGAGAAGGAAATTGATCATTATTGCAGGATGATACCTGCGAGGGCCACAGCTGTCTGTCCCAGAACAATGCTTCGTCTGTGTTTCCCTATCGAGGATGATTACTCTACAAAATGCTTGCAGTTAAAATACTGCCCTTATGAAAATCATCCACGCAGATTGTAATCCCTCTGATGTTTGAACAGAGTGTTCTACATTTACATGGATTAATGCCATTTCCTCTTGTAATTCTTCAAATTCTAATTCACCTTGCAACAATTAAACTGGAATAAAACAAACACTGAAGACAAACACAGATATTAGGAGACTAATTGCAGCGCTGATCTGCAAGGACTATTGCAATCCCTGAAACTGAGGCTTTATGTATTTCATACAGTATTAGGGTACTTTCACACTAGCGTTTTTTTTTTTCCGGTGTTGAGTTCCATCACAGGAGCTCAATACCGGAAAAAAAAAGTGATCAGTTTTATCCTAATGCATTCTGAATAGAGAGCAATCCGTCCAGGAGGCATCAGTTCAGTCCCTCTTACGTTTCTTGGCCAGAGAAAATACTGCAGCATGCTGCAGTTTTCTCTCCGGCCAAAAATCCTGAGCACTTGCCGGAATGCATTATTTTCCATTGAAATGTATTAGTGCCGGATCCGGCATTAATTTCCATTAAGTGTTCCGGCAAAACGGATCTGGTTTTCTGGTCTGCGCACGCGCAGACCTTTAAAAATGCAAAAAAATAAATAAATACGTTTTTCCGGATGACGGAGAGATGGATCTGGTATTTTAATGCATTTGTCAGACGGATCTGCATCAGGATCCGTCTGCCAAATGCCATCCGTTTGCGTCTGGATTGTCGGATCCGGCAGGTGACCGGCAGGTGACGGAACTGCCTGTCGGAATCCTCTGCCACAAGTGTGAAAGTACCCTAAGTTACAAGTAATTTTTACTTTGCCACCCATATCATATTAATAATCCCAAACTCATATTAACCAGATGTGCATGTAGCTAGAAGGCACAGACTAGGCATCAGACTAGGGGTTTCATTAGGCTGCAAAAATAGGGGCCATTTTTGTAGCATCACTCTTGCCTATATCACCCAATCTCATGTGATTACACCTTGATTGTTCCAGAGAAACCACTTAAGCCTACCCTATACCATAACCTCTCCACATAGTGTAGCCTTTCCCATTCCCATTGTATTACCATGGTCACTGCTGCATCCCAACACTCCCATTGCATTGATTTGCAGCTTCCTCCCTCCCCTACATAGGGGAGTTTTCATCTGCCCCTCTGTATCAAGGCATCGGTACCATGGCATACATGGTTGCAGAGCACCATTATCATAGCAACACGGGTGCCTTACTCCCACTGGCTCTGGAGCTGCGCTCTCTGGCAAGGAGGACAGAGAGACAACCAGCAGGATTCCCCATCCTGCTGGTTGTCTCTCTGTCCTCCCTGCCAGGGGACAAATAAATGGATGAACAGGGACAGCACAGAAGCACATAAACGTGAGGCAAATACACACAAGAGGGGAAAGCAAAATGTAATTTAGTAGGCTATTACTACCCCCTTGGATTGAAGAAGACCCAGAAAACTATTGCCCAAGGGACCATACAGGCTTGGCGCTGGCCTTAACTCTTTGGGCTGCATTTTTCTTTCCAAGGATTCAATTTCTGAAAGATTAGGCATCTTCCTGACTTTAGAGGCTTCAATGACCAAGAGGCCTTGATTTCTAGATTATAGACATTTGTCATATAGTTTTTAATTGAAGTCATGTATGAATACTGTTCTGAGTGGTCAGTTAATGATATACGGTTAACTACATGAGACATCTCAGAGGTGTCGTCAAACAATATTTTGGGACTTGATGTTCTTCTTACTAGAGCATGGTACTATTACAAATCATTTGTCCTAAGAGTAGAACCAACCACATTTTCTAAAAATTCAAGAAAACAATTATTGGATTTCTTACTCTAGGTTGTAATTAGGGATGAGCGAATCGACTTCGGATGTTCCATCCGAAGTCGATTCGCATAAAACTTAGTTTCAATACTGTACGGAGTGAGCGCTCCGTATAGTATTAGAATGTATTGGCTCCAATGAGCCAAAGCAATTACTTTGTGAAGTCTCACAAGACTTCGTATAAGAACTTCAGAAATTGATTTATACTGTAAAAAAGCTTTTACCAAACTCAGGTTCGGTTCCAAGGTACCACTTAGAACCGATCCCGAGTTCGGGAAATGGTTTCATCCAAAGTCAATTCGCTCATCCCTAGTTGTAATGTAATAAAACCTCCATTGCTGCATGTTTAACCTCATTATGTCATTTCATATGTGGCCTCCATATGTCAGACTTGTGTACCTCATTGTTCGGGTGGTCAGTCCAGTAGAATAGCAGGTGGGATAGTATCAGAATGCCCAAGCAGGACTCTTAATCCATAGCAATTAATTTAAGTGTAGGAAGTTATGTTGATCCAGGACAAAATCCGGCTGCCATTATGGAGTTAGGAAGGAATTTCTTTTTCCCCTTACGAGACAAAATGTTCAGATGATTTAATTGAGGTTCTGACTTCTTTTCCTTGACTCCATGTTAAGATAACTTGAAGGTAAGACTAGCAGGTGATCGAGACTAAAATCACTGCCACCCTCTTCCCCTATGACTCTGCTCAATTATATAATTATTAGGAAACTAAAGACTCCATTTGGTAACTGTTTTTGTAGGAAATAAGGCTTTCGAAAGCTGGTAATTGACAGATGTCAAGGAAAAGGTTCTATCATAGGAGATGCAGTATGGCTTATAGGTATGTGAAAATATTTTGCATTGAAATTATAGTTGATTGTTACCCATAATTCACATATCATTGAATGCACGGGCTTCAAAATGGAAAATACTGTTTCACTAGTTCTGCCAAGGACAATTACAGACATATGATGACTCTGTCCTCCTGAGGATCATTAACAGTATTATTTGAGTTGGTGTGTTTGAATTGGATTCTCTGATTGACTTGTGAATGATGGGTCAAGTTATATGGCTTTTTCTTCCTTTCTACCATGTTACCTATGTTAATGTAACCGACTCTATCTTGTCTTTAAACAAACTTTTCCAAACTGCTTAAGGACATTCCAATATAAGGTGTGGGATGGTGGTGGTGGGCTACAAGACTTGTTTTGGCTGCCAAGGGCTAAGGCTAGCCAGACCCTGTCCAACCATTCCTGTGTGTGCTTGATGTCCCCCGGCCGGTTATTTGCTTGAACCTCGACAACTTCATTTTTAGTAGAGGAAGCTACTCTAACACCTACAACCACAATAGTTCAATTAAAAGAGTAACTGTTGCTTAAGTTTATTCATAAGACATTTTGTAGTATATCTCATCACATAATGATGCTTCCTTCTCCTTTTATCAGACTCCTCTCTTGTTCCCCCCTTCTCTTTATTAACTCTCAATTCACTGCTCAGATCTTCAATTAAGACCCACTGCCTGCTCATGGAAGGATAAGATTACATAGAAGTCTACAGAAGGGTGAAGGAGATGGGAGGGGCTCCTGGATACTGGTAGAGGCAGAGAGACAGACACAGAGACTACTACTGGTTTGTAAGTGATTTATTACTGTCTTAATAAACTTCTGTTTTTATATAAACTGCTTAGTTCTGTTGTAAAATGTCCTTCCTTTATTGCATCTGCGGGTGAGCTACAGGAATTTGAAAACAGGACCCCTGTTTCTTCAGGTGCAATGTATGGACAGATATGATTCCAGCTAGTCTCCACCCACCAGCTTAAAAATTGCTCCGCCTGACTGACATGGAGAAGGGAAGTGTAGAAGGTGTGACTACTGTAGAGGAAACAAGGTGGCAGGTGGAGCAAGCCCTGATAAACAATGCAGAGCTAAGCATGCTGGGCTTGGTTAGAAAACCCAGTAGGAAGCTGATGAAAACAGGAAGTTCTGCATGTAAACATCCTGGAAATACAAAAAGACCAGCTGACCGGATCTGGGTGGCAAATCTGGTGTACGGATCCCGCTCCAGGATAAAAGCAACTCCTTTTATTGAAAGTACCGTACTCATGGTATACAGTGAACTTAACTCACAACCTTATAGTGTGACAGATGTAGCACCTGCACTTCATTTGCATAATTAAATAAATACTGGTTAAAAACAAAATAACATAAGAACAAATATTCTGCTACCACATACTAATCAAGCTTGGTCACTTGAGACAACATTTTGTTCTGCATAGTCTTTATATATTATGGACATTTATGTTTTATACTTTCAAAAATATATATATGCAGTTTACATGTAAGCCACTGTTCCACACTGTACTTTCAAAAAATACATATGCAGTTTGCATGCAAGCCATTGTTCACACTGCACTGTATGATCGAAACGCGTTGGTACTACCTGGTAGATTTTTTAAATGTGATTTTTCAATAAAAGGAGTTGATTTTATCTTGGTGCTGGATCAATATTTTGTTGTATGTAAACATCCAGCCAGGATACAGTGAAGCTGAGAACAAGGGAAGGAAAGTACTGAAATGAAGAACATGTACATGGGGCAAAAATATACAGTGGTTCTCTGAGTAGATAAAAATGTCATTATGGGACTGGAGAAGCCTGAACATTTGAAAATCATGCAAACCCCCACAAGACTTTGTCCTCCCTTCATCCAGTGACACTGGAAAAGCCATGGTTTCTAACTAGGGTTCAAAGTGGTTGTCTAACTTCAGCAAGTTACATTTATCATGTAGAGAAAGTTAATATAAGCCACTTACTAATGTATTGTGATTGTCCATATTGCTTCCTTTGCTGACTTGACTTATTTTTCCATCATATTATACACTACTCGTTTCAATGGTTATGACCAACCTGCAATCCAGCAGTGGTGGTCGTACTTGCACACTGTAGGAAAAAGCGTTGGTCTATGCTCACTCCCGTGGTCCCTGCCATCAGAAGAGAGGCCGGCAATTTTTCCTATAGTGTGCAAGCACGACCACCGCTGCTGGATTGTAGGGTAGACGTAACCATGGAAATGAGAAGTGTATAATGTGAGGGAAAAAAGAATCCAGCCAGCAAAGAAGGCAATATGGACAATCACAATACATTGGGAAGTGGCTTGTATTAACTTTATCTACATAATGCATGCTACTTGCTGAAGTGAGACAACCCCTTTAAGCTCTTTTTATCTTAGCGATAGCTGTATTGTTGATGGCACCTACTACACCATTTACTACCGATTTTGGTCCCTTATCCGACTTACTATATTGATTTTGTTGACCGGTATTAACCAAAACAATGATACAGCATGTCCACATCAAAACTAGGCAGTAATGCATTTTCTTTTGTTTGTTTGTTTTCTAATGTAATGTTTCTAAAATTCTAATATACGGTAACTGTTTTTGTTTTCTGGTTGCAGGTATTTTTTCTATTTATTCTATTTTCTCTTTGTCATTATGGGGTCAGCCATCTTGATAAAGTTAATAATAAAAATAACCTAACAGAATATTTGAAAATGAAAGTCAGGCTACCCCTTTTAGGTTTCAGTGCTGACTGTATGGACAGGTGGGGTGTATAATGTAATTTTATTGTATTAAGCAAATCGACTAGTGCCCTCCCATTGCTAAATGATGGATTCAGTGTTATTTTTTAATTAAAATTTAAGACTTTTCTCTACGCATTTGGTTAATATCCCCAGCAGCTTAAAAGTGGCATTCTGCTGTGGTTTAGTAGAACCTGACATCACCGTAATGTAATATCAGAAGGAAACACCAATGCAATTCATCGAAAATAAATGTATCAGAGCTATCTAATGTCACTTGGCATGTGTCTGCTTTTTTCCATTAGAGACAAAAGAAAATATATAAATGAAAATTAATTAGTTATTGTAAAAATATGTCAGAAATGTAATCCATACGAGTCGCCTACATAAAGGAGCCTGCCCGAGAACATTAGCCAATCACTCAGTATGTAACAAATTTCCCTCCTGGTTCTCCGTCTGCTCCGTTACAATCTGGCTCAGTCGTCAAGTGTAATGTGACATTTTTGGCAACTCTGTTTATATTAACGGGATGGGGGAATGACCACTGTGTAGTATTTTCCACAAGTCTAAAACCAATTATATACTGTATCTATGGAAAGCTGGGTTTACACACTCAATTTTTCGGAATATATAGTATTGCCCATCTACCCAGTTTAAAACAAATACTGGTTTAAAGTGCTTATCCAGGATTTAGAAACTGATGGTATAACCTCAGGATGGGTCATCAATAGAGATGAGCGAATTTCTTAAAATTTCTATTCGGTCAGTTAGGCAAATTTATTTTGGGGCGAATCGCGTTAAAAACAGCTATTTCCTGGCTGCAGAGAGCCTTTATAGTGGTGTAGAACACTGTGCCTTACAGTAACACGCATAGGGAGTCTGCTGTGGTAGTTAAACAATACTGTGTGACACGCACATGACAGGCGTCGCTCTTAGAATCACTGCACATTTCACTTCCTTGGGCAGTTACGGGGCCAAACTGACCAAATAACTCAAGTGTGAACTCAGCCTTACAGGTCGATGTTAGGGTCAGGTATAAAGAACTGTACCGAGGCCCAAGATCCTACTATAGCGTGAAAGAGCGCACTTCTTTTAGACCATCGTCAGCTGATTCCACATAGATGTCTACAGAACCTGTTCTATTAAATGCTTATACAAGTAGAGCCCCCCCGACAGAGTGGAGAGGGTGTCAGCAGTAAGTTTGTGTTGACGTCACTGATTATTTTGCAGTTCCTCTGATCCATCAGAACAATAACCCCCAAAAAACAGATCCTGTCTGTTCAGCATCCGGCTTCACTCGGTCAGCATTTGGTCAGTGCAAAAAAAAAAAAACAAGAGTAGATCCAAAACAGAGATGACGCGTTAATGAAATATTTGCATGTCTTCTGTGTTTTGTACCCACTCCTGCTTTTGGCTACCGAATCATAAGCAAATTCTGATGGGACCATACAGGCCTTACAGCTGCTACACAGACAGGATCCGTTGTGAGTCTCATTTTTCCTTCCTTCCGACAGATCTGAAGAAGGGTCAAATAAATGATGATGTCAACCAGGCCAAAAAGGCAAAATAGTGGCCCAGTCATGAAGTGGAGAGGGTGGGAACGACATGAGAAGTCCACAGAGTGGCCCAATGACATAGTGTGGATGTGTCAGCAGCATCAGCAGACCACAGGCCTAAAAACAGACATGGTGGTGGAGTTGGCATTCTCCTGTCCCCACAATGCACTTTCCATGTCATTCCCCCTGTTCCATCACTCTCCTGTCACAACCATGTTTATGGCCGTGACTCCTTGGGAGCCGCATGCAGTTGCCCGCGGTCTGGTGTTGTGTCAACCGCAGCTGGGGGCACTTTGCTGTTTGCCTCAAGTGCGGTTGCCGCGGACAACAGGTATGCGTGCGGTTGCCTTTGGTTTGTGTGGTTGTTTGTATGCACTCTGAATGTCTGGTGTGCACTGTGTTTTATGTTTTGTGTGCACTCTGACATTTTCCCTTCGCCTGTGGCTGCCCGTGGCAACGTTTGGTGTTTGTACATGTGGTGGCAGTGTCTCGGCCTTTTGGCCGGCTCCCAGGACACGTTTGCCACGCATGTCGTTGTCAACGGTAACAGCTGCAGTGAGAGTTTGTGTGTATTCCCCTTCATGTGGTTCCACTACACTCCCTGGTGTTGGAAGGGTTAACTTCCTTCCTTGTGTGTCTGAACACTGGGTGTGTCTGTGTGGGTGTGACTACTTGGGCCTATATAGTCTCTGCTTTAAGCAGTAGTCAGAGGGGGTTCTTCAGTCATGCTTGCTGGAGACATCCTCCTGTTATTCACCATCTGCCAGTGGGGGCCACCCTTGTGGTCAAAAAATCCAAATCCCTGATGTTTAGTTGATGCGTTGTTTGCCTCAAGTGCGGTTGCCGCGGACAACAGGTATGCGTGCGGTTGCCTTTGGGTTATGTGTGTGTGTTTGTATGCACTTTGAATGTCTGTTTTTTTAGCACTGGTTCTAGTCAGCAAGGCTGTGGCAGGTTAGTGTGGAACTGTTTGGTTCACCTGTCATATTCATAGATCTGTTCATGTTCCCCTTCTTTCATGCTGCTTGGCCGGTGAGACTCCTGTTCCTCCATGCCTAGGAGGAGTAGGTTGTCTTACCCTGCTCCTTAGTTCAGGGCCATCCTGAGGGCTTGTAGGGACTATTAGGTTCCAGAGTATGAGCCCTCCTACCATCAGGGTCGGCTCATACGGACAGGAGACAGGGTCAGTGTTAGGGACGCAATAGGAGGTGACCTGCTCCCTAATTCTGTTGCCCTGACCGAGTAGCGACCGGACATTTCTGAGCATCGCACGGCTGAGGGTTTCTCCCATCCTCAGCCGTAACATCTCCTCATTCCCTTCTTTCGAGGCTCACACCCTCAGGCTCTTCCATCCCCTCTCCTTCAGAGTAGCGGTTGTATACCATCCCCCTGGCTCACCCACCCAGTTCCTGGATCACTTTGCTGCCTGGCTGCCACACTTCCTGTCCTCAGAAATTCAAACCCTTATCCTAGGAGACTTTAACATCCCCATAAACTGCACCATTTCCCCATCTGCTTCCCAGCTTCTCTCCCTAACCTCCTCTCTTGGCTTTTCTCAACTCTCTAACACTCAGACACGCAAAGACAGTAACACACTTGACTTGGTTTTCTACCGGCTATGCTCAATCTCCAACTTTAATAACTCTCCTCTTCGTCTTTCTTACCACAATATCCTCTACTTCACTCACAAATCTGCACCCATCCCAGCACTCCCCTACCTATTACATGCACAGAAACCTACAGGCCATCGACCCTCATACACTTACAAACACTCTACATGCATCATTGTCCCCAATCTCTTCCCTTTCCTGCCCCGATAAGACTGTAAGTCACTACAATGACACCCTAAGAAGCACCCTGGACAAAGTAGCGCCCCCTACCCTCAGAACCTTCAAACACAGACCAAAGCAACCCTGGCTTACACCGCAAACTCGCTTCCTCCAGCGTTGCTCCAGGAGTGCTGAACGCCTAAGGAGGAAAACTCGCACACCCGAGAATTTCCTCCATTACAAATTCATGCTACGGACCTATAACTCTGCCCTCAACCTTGCTAAACAGACTTACTTCACCACTCTAATCTCCTCACTGACCAAACAACCCAAAAAAAACTCTTTGACACTTTCCAATCCCTCCTCAGTCCTAAAGTTCAGGCACCCACCACAGACCTCTCTGCTGAAGACTTAGCCACCTACTTCACAGAGAAAATAGAACATATCCATCATGAAATCAGCTCCCAGCACCCCCCCCCCCCACATCTCCTCTGGCTCACTGTCCACATTTGAGCCAGTCACGGAAGAAGAAGTCTCCAGGCTCCTCTCTTCTCCTCGTCCTACCACTTGCGGCTTTGATCCCATTCCCTCACCACACCTTATCCAGTCTCTCTCTCCAGCTTTCACCACTCACCTAACAAAAATCTTCAATCTCTCCATCTCTTCTGGCGCAATGACATAGTGTGGAGATGGCAGAAGCAGCATCAGGAGGCCACAGAATGACACAACGACAGAGTGTGGAGGAAGCAGCAGCATGAGGAGGCAACAGAGTGGCCAGGTGACATAGTGTTGAGGTATCAGAAGCATCAAGAGACCACAGAGTGGCAAAGTGACATAGTGTGGAGGTGGCAGCAGCAACAGCAGACCACAGAGTGGCACAATGACAGAGTGTGGAGCTGGCAGCAGCAGCATGAGAAGGCCACATAGTGGCAAGGTGACATAGTGTTGAGGTAGCAGCAGCATCAAGAGACCACAGAGTGGCAAGGTGACTTAGTGGGGAGGTGGCAGCAGCAAGAGACCACAGAGTGGAAAGGTGACATAGTGTGGAAGTGGCAGGAGCATCAGGAGACCACAGAGTGGCAAGGTCACATAGTGTGAAGGTGGCAGCATCACCAGGAGACCATTGAGTGGCAAGGTGACATAGTGTGGAGGTGACAGCAGCATCAGGAGACCACAGAGTGGCAAGGTGTCATAGTGTGGAGGTAGCAGCAGCATTAAGAGACCGCAGAGTGGAAAGGTGACATAGTGTGGAGGTGGCAGGAGCGTCAGGAGACCACAGAGTGGCAAGGTGACATAGTGTGGAGGTGGCAGCAGCAGCAGCATGAGGAGGCCACAGAGTGGCACAATGACAGAGTGTGGAGGTGGCAGCAGCAGAATGAGGCAAGGTGACACAGTGTTAAGGTAGCTTCAGCATATAGAGACCACAAGGTGGAGGTGGCAGCAGCATCAAGAGACCACTGAGTGGAAAGGTGACATAGTAGGGAGCTGACAGCAGCTTTAGGAGACCACAAAGTGGCAAGGTGACATATTGTGGAGGTGGCAGCAGCAGCATGAGGAGGCCACATAGTGGCAATGTGACATAGTGTTGAGGTAGCAGCAGCATCAAGAGACCACAGAGCGGAAAGGTGCCATAGTGTGAAGGGGGCAGCATCATCAGGAGACCACAGAGTGGAAAGGTGACATAGTATGAAGCTGACAGCAGCTTTAGGAGACCACAAAGTGACAAGGTGACATATTGTGGAGGTGGCAGCAGCAACATGAGGAGGCCACATAGTGGCAATGTGACATAGTGTTGAGGTAGCAGCAGCATCAAGAGACCACAGAGCGGAAAGGTGACATAGTGTGGAGGTGGCAGAAGCATCAGGAGACCAGAGAGTGGCAAGGTGACATAATGTGGAGGTAGCAGCAGCATCAGGAGACCACAGAGTGGCAAGGTGGCATAGTGTGAAGGTAGCAGCAGCATCAAGAGACCACAGAGCGGGAAGGTGACATAGTGTCGAGGTGGCAGCAGCAGCAGCATGAGGAGTGGCACATTTACAGAGTGTGGAGGTGGCCGCAGCAGAATGATGAGGCCACAGAGTGGAAGGAAGACATAGTGTTAAAGTAGCAGCATCAGGAGACCAGAGAGTGGCAAGGTGAAATAGCGTGGAGGTGGCAGCAGCATGAGAAGACCACAGAGTGGCAAGGTGGCATAGTGTGGAGGTGGCAGCAGTATCAGGAGACCAGAGAGTGGAAAGGTGACATCATGTGGAGGTGGCAGCAGCATCAAGAGACCACAGAGTGGCAAGGTGACATAGTGTGGAGGTGGCAGCAGCATCAAGAGACCACAGAGTGGCAAGGTGACATAGTGTGAAGGTGGCAGCATCATCAGGAGACCATAGAGTGGGAAGGTAACGTAGTGTGAAGGTGGCAGCAGCATCAGGAGACCACAGAGTGGAAAGGTGACATAGGGTGGAGGTGACAACAGCTTCAGGAGACCACAAACTGGCAAGGTGACATAGTGTGGAGGGGGCAGCAGACATAATGAGGCCACATAGTGGCAAGGTTACAAAGTGTGGTAGTGGCAACAGCATCAGGAGACCAGAGAGTGGCAAGATGACATGGTGTGGAGGTGGCAGCATTAGGAGACCACATAGTGGCAAGGTATGGAGGTGGCAGCAGCATGAGAAGGTCATAGAGTGGCAAGGTGACATAATGTTGATGTAGCAGCAGCATCAGGAGACCACAGAGTGGCAAGGTGACATAGTGTAGAGGTGGCAGCAGCATCCGGAGACCAAAGTGTAACATTCAAGGCACCTATGAGTATACACTCATCTGTGTTTTGTCATAGATTCTGTGGGAGATTTATCATGGAGGTAATATTTGCTTTGCAGTTTTGCTTGAGTCTGCATTGGCATATTTTATTCTATATTTAATAAATTTGTCTCTTTCTAACACTTTTATCTAAAAAAGCTCCTCCAGTTTTCCTACTCCACCTTTTACTGGAGTAAGAGTGTAACTTTTTTGTGACATTTAAAAAAGTGTCAGTGATAAATCTGGAGTGAAACTCATTAACATAGCTGACTACGGATGAGCGAACTCGAACTGTATAGTTCGGGTTCGTACCGAATTTTGGGGTGTCCGTGACACGGACCCGAACCCGGACATTTTCGTAAAAGTCCGGGTTCGGGTTCGGTGTTCGGCGCTTTCTTGGCGCTTTTGTGACGCTTTCTTGGCGCTTTTTGAAAGGCTGCAAAGCAGCCAATCAACAAGCGTCATACTACTTGCCCCAAGAGGCCGTCACAGCCATGCCTACTATTGGCATGGCTGTGATTGGCCAGAGCACCATGTGACCCAGCCTCTATTTAAGCTGGAGTCACATAGCGCCGCCCGTCACTCTGCTCTGATTAGCGTAGGGAGAGGTTGTGGCTGCGACAGTAGGGCGAGATTAGGCAGATTAACTCCTCCAAAGGACTTCACTTGATTAATCGATCGATCTGCAGCTGTGCATCATTGAGCTGCTGAAATTCAAATGCTCACTCACTGTTTTTAGGCTGCCCAGACCGTTTGTCAGTCACTTTTTTCTGGGGTGATCGGCGGCCATTTTGTGTCTTGTGGTGCGCCAGCACAAGCTGCGACCAAGTGCATTTAACCCTCAATGGTGTGGTTGTTTTTTGGCTAAAGCCTACATCAGGGTGAAGCTGTCACACCAAGTGCATTTAACCAGCAATAGTCTGTTTATTGTTTGGCCATATACTACATCAGGGGCAAGCTGCGCCTGTCACCAAGTGCATTTAACCCTCAATGGTGTGGTTGTTTTTTGGCTAAAGCCTACATCAGGGTGAAGCTGTCACACCAAGTGCATTTAACCAGCTATAGTCTGTTTATTTTTTGGCCATATACTACATCAGGGGCAAGCTGCGCCCGTCACCAAGTGCATTTAACCCTCAGTAGTGTGGTTGGTCAAGCTGTCACACCAAGTGCATTTAACCAGCAATAGTCTGTTCATTTTTTGGCCATATACTACATCAGGGGCAAGCTGCGCCCGTCACCAAGTGCATTTAACCCTCAATGGTGTGGTTGTTTTTTGGCTAAAGCCTACATCAGGGTGAAGCTGTCACACCAAGTGCATTTAACCAGCAATAGTCTGTTTATTTTTTGGCCATATACTACATCAGGGGCAAGCTGCGCCCGTCACCAAGTGCATTTAACCCTCAGTAGTGTGGTTGGTCAAGCTGTCACACCAAGTGCATTTAACCAGCAATAGTCTGTTCATTTTTTGGCCATATACTACATCAGGGGCAAGCTGCGCCCGTCACCAAGTGCATTTAACCCTCAGTAGTGTGGTTGGTCAAGCTGTCACACCAAGTGCATTTAACCAGCAATAGTCTGTTCATTTTTTGGCCATATACTACATCAGGGGCAAGCTGCGCCCGTCACCAAGTGCATTTAACCCTCAATGGTGTGGTTGTTTTTTGGCTAAAGCCTACATCAGGGTGAAGCTGTCACACCAAGTGCATTTAACCAGCAATAGTCTGTTTATTTTTTGGCCATATACTACATCAGGGGCAAGCTGCGCCCGTCACCAAGTGCATTTAACCCTCAGTAGTGTGGTTGGTCAAGCTGTCACACCAAGTGCATTTAACCAGCAATAGTCTGTTCATTTTTTGGCCATATACTACATCAGGGGCAAGCTGCGCCCGTCACCAAGTGCATTTAACCCTCAGTAGTGTGGTTGGTCAAGCTGTCACACCAAGTGCATTTAACCAGCAATAGTCTGTTCATTTTTTGGCCATATACTACATCAGGGGCAAGCTGCGCCCGTCACCAAGTGCATTTAACCCTCAGTAGTGTGGTTGGTCAAGCTGTCACAGCAAGTGCATTTAACCAGCAATAGTGTGGTTATTTTTTGGCCATATCCCAGTCTAATTCTGTCAGTAAATCCATACCGGTCACCCAGCGCCTAAATACTAGGCCTCAAATTTATATCCCGCTAAATCTGTCATTACCGCTGTACTGTTCTGGCTGGGCAAGTTATTTAGTGTCCGTCAAAGCACATTTTTTGTTCTGGGTTGAAAAACAATTCCCAATTTAGCAATTTCCTAATTTAGTGGTTTCTGCTGTATCAGAGCTATTTGAAATCTATCCCTAAAAGGGTATATAATATTCAAGGTGCACATAGGGTCATTCAGAATAACTTCACACACACGCTACTGTGCATTTCCAAGTCTAATTCTGTCAGTAAATCCATACCGGTCACCCAGCGCCTAAATACTAGGCCTCAAATTTATATCCCGCTAAATCTGTCGTTACCGCTGTACTGTTGTGGCTGGGCAAGTTATTTAGTGTCCGTCAAAGCACATTTTTTGTTCTGGGTTGAAATACAATTCACAATTTAGCAATTTCATAATTTAGTGGTTTCTGCTATATCAGAGCTATTTGAAATCTATCCCTAAAAGGGTATATAATATTCAAGGTGAACATAGGGTCATTCAGAATAACTTCACACACACGCTACTGTGCATTTCCAAGTCTAATTCTGTCAGTAAATCTATACCGGTCACCCAGCGCCTAAATACTAGGCCTCAAATTTATATTCAGCTGAATTTGAATACAATACATTGGGCCAAATAATATTTTTGTTGTTGTGGTGAATAGAGTTGAGCGAACACCTGGATGTTCGGGTTCGAGAAGTTCGGCCGAACATCCCGGAAATGTTCGGGTTCGGGATCCGAACCCGATCCGAACTTCGTCCCGAACCCCATTGAAGTCAATGGGGACCCGAACTTTTCGGCACTAAAAAGGCTGTAAAACAGCCCAGGAAAGAGCTAGAGGGCTGCAAAAGGCAGCAACATGTAGGTAAATCCCCTGCAAACAAATGTGGATAGGGAAATGAATTTAAATAAAAATTAAATAAATAAAAATTAACCAAAATCAATTGGAGAGAGGTTCCATAGCAGAGAATCTGGCTTCCCGTCACCCACCACTGGAACAGTCCATTCTCAGATATTTAGGCCCCGGCACCCAGGCAGAGGAGAGAGGTCCCGTAACAGAGAATCTGTCTTCATGTCAGCAGAGAATTAGTCTGCATGTCATAGCAGAGAATGAGGCTTCACGTCAGCCACCACTGCAACAGTCCATTGGCATATATTTAGGCCCAGCACCCAGGCAGAGGAGGGAGGTCCCGTAACAGAGAATCTGTCTTCATGTCAGCAGAGAATTAGTCTGCATGTCATAGCAGAGAATGAGGCTTCACGTCAGCCACCACTGCAACAGTCCATTGGCATATATTTAGGCCCAGCACCCAGGCAGAGGAGGGAGGTCCCGTAACAGAGAATCTGTCTTCATGTCAGCAGAGAATTAGTCTGCATGTCATAGCAGAGAATGAGGCTTCACGTCAGCCACCACTGCAACAGTCCATTGGCATATATTTAGGCCCAGCACACACACAGGCAGAGGAGAGAGGTCCCGTAACAGACAATCTGGCTTCATGTCAGCAGAGAATCAGTCTGCATGTCATAGCAGAGAATGAGGCTTCACGTCAGCCACCACTGCAACAGTCCATTGGCATATATTTAGGCCCAGCACACACACAGGCAGAGGAGAGAGGTCCCGTAACAGAGAATCTGGCTTCATGTCAGCAGAGAATCAGTCTGCATGTCATAGCAGAGAATGAGGCTTCACGTCAGCCACCACTGCAACAGTCCATTGGCATATATTTAGGCCCAGCACACACACAGGCAGAGGAGAGAGGTCCCGTAACAGAGGATCTGGCTTCATGTCAGCAGAGAATCAGTCTGCATGTCATAGCAGAGAATCAGGCTTCACGTCAGCCACCACTGCAACAGTCCATTGTCATAAATTTAGGCCCAGCACCCAGGCAGAGGAGAGAGGTCCCGTAACAGACAATCTGGCTTCATGTCAGCAGAGAATTAGTCTGCATGTCATAGCAGAGAATGAGGCTTCACGTCAGCCACCACTGCAACAGTCCATTGGCATATATTTAGGCCTAGCACACAGGCAGAGGAGAGAGGTCCCGTAACAGACAATCTGGCTTCATGTCAGCAGAGAATCAGTCTGCATGTCATAGCAGAGAATGAGGCTTCACGTCACCCACCACTGCAACAGTCCATTGGCATATATTTAGGCCTAGCACACAGGCAGAGCAGAGAGGTCCCGTAACAGACAATCTGGCTTCATGACAGCAGAGAATCAGTCTGCATGTCATAGCAGAGAATCAGGCTTCACGTCAGCCACCACTGCAACAGTCCATTGTCATAAATTTAGGCCCAGCACCCAGGCAGAGGATAGAGGTCCCGTAACAGAGGATCTGGCTTCATGTCAGCAGAGAATCAGTCTGCATGTCATAGCAGAGAATGAGGCTTCACGTCAGCCACCACTGCAACAGTCCATTGTCATAAATTTAGGCCCAGCACCCAGGCAGAGGAGAGAGGTCCCGTAACAGACAATCTGGCTTCATGTCAGCAGAGAATTAGTCTGCATGTCATAGCAGAGAATGAGGCTTCACGTCAGCCACCACTGCAACAGTCCATTGGCATATATTTAGGCCTAGCACACAGGCAGAGGAGAGAGGTCCCGTAACAGACAATCTGGCTTCATGTCAGCAGAGAATCAGTCTGCATGTCATAGCAGAGAATGAGGCTTCACGTCACCCACCACTGCAACAGTCCATTGGCATATATTTAGGCCTAGCACACAGGCAGAGCAGAGAGGTCCCGTAACAGACGATCTGGCTTCATGTCAGCAGAGAATCAGTCTGCATGTCATAGCAGAGAATGAGGCTTCACGTCACCCACCACTGCAACAGTCCATTGGCATATATTTAGGCCTAGCACACAGGCAGAGCAGAGAGGTCCCGTAACAGACAATCTGGCTTCATGTCAGCAGAGAATCAGTCTGCATGTCATAGCAGAGAATCAGGCTTCACGTCAGCCACCACTGCAACAGTCCATTGTCATAAATTTAGGCCCAGCACCCAGGCAGAGGAGAGAGGTCCCGTAACAGACAATCTGGCTTCATGTCAGCAGAGAATTAGTCTGCATGTCATAGCAGAGAATCAGGCTTCATGTCAGCCACCACTGCAACAGTCCATTGGCATATATTTAGGCCTAGCACACAGGCAGAGGAGAGGTTCATTCAACTTTGGGTAGCCTCGCAATATAATGGTAAAATGAAAATAAAAATAGGATTGAATGAGGAAGTGCCCTGGAGTCCAATAATATATGGTTATGGGGAGGTAGTTAATGTCTAATCTGGACAAGGGACGGACAGGTCCTGTGGGATCCATGCCTGGTTCATTTTTATGAACGTCAGCTTGTCCACATTGGCTGTAGACAGGCGGCTGCGTTTGTCTGTAATGACGCCCCCTGCCGTGCTGAATACACGTTCAGACAAAACGCTGGCTGCCGGGCAGGCCAGCACCTCCAAGGCATAAAAGGCTAGCTCTGGCCACGTGGACAATTTAGAGACCCAGAAGTTGAATGGGGCCGAACCATCAGTCAGTACGTGGAGGGGTGTGCACACGTACTGTTCCACCATGTTAGTGAAATGTTGCCTCCTGCTAACACGTTGCGTATCAGGTGGTGGTGCAGTTAGCTGTGGCGTGTTGACAAAAGTTTTCCACATCTCTGCCATGCTAACCCTGCCCTCAGAGGAGCTGGCCGTGACACAGCTGCCTTGGCGACCTCTTGCTCCTCCTCTGCCTTGGCCTTGGGCTTCCACTTGTTCCCCTGGGACATTTGGGAATGCTCTCAGTAGCGCGTCTACCAACGTGCGCTTGTACTCGCGCATCTTCCTATCACGCTCCAGTGCAGGAAGTAAGGTGGGCACATTGTCTTTGTAGCGTGGATCCAGCAGGGTGGCAACCCAGTAGTCCGCACAGGTTAAAATGTGGGCAACTCTGCTGTCGTTGCGCAGGCACTGCAGCATGTAGTCGCTCATGTGTGCCAGGCTGCCCAGGGGTAAGGACAAGCTGTCCTCTGTGGGAGGCGTATCGTCATCGTCCTGCCTTTCCCCCCAGCCACGCACCAGTGATGGACCCGAGCTGCGTTGGGTGCCACCCCGCTGTGACCATGCTTCATCCTCATCCTCCTCCACCTCCTCCTCATCCTCGTCCTCCAGTAGTGGGCCCTGGCTGGCCACATTTGTACCTGGCCTCTGCTGTTGCCAAAAACCTCCCTCTGAGTCACTTCGAAGAGACTGGCCTGAAAGTGCTAAAAATGACCCCTCTTCCTCCTCCTCCTCCTCCTCCTCCTGGGCCACCTCCTCTTCCATCATCGCCCTAAGTGTTTTCTCAAGGAGACATAGAAGTGGTATTGTAACGCTGATAACGGTGTCATCGCCACTGGCCATGTTGGTGGAGTACTCGAAACAGCGCAACAGGGCACACAGGTCTCGCATGGAGGCCCAGTCATTGGTGGTGAAGTGGTGCTGTTCTGTAGTGCGACTGACCCGTGCGTGCTGCAGCTGAAACTCCACTATGGCCTGCTGCTGCTCGCACAGTCTGTCCAGCATGTGCAAGGTGGAGTTCCACCTGGTGGGCACGTCGCATATGAGGCGGTGAGCGGGAAGGCCGAAGTTACGCTGTAGCGCAGACAGGCGAGCAGCAGCAGGATGTGAACGCCGGAAGCGCGAACAGACGGCCCGCACTTTATGCAGCAGCTCTGACATGTCGGGGTAGTTGTGAATGAACTTCTGCACCACCAAATTCAGCACATGCGCCAAGCAAGGGATGTGCGTCAAATTGGCTAGTCCCAGAGCTGCAACGAGATTTCGCCCATTATCACACACCACCAGGCCGGGCTTGAGGCTCACCGGCAGCAACCACTCGTCGGTCTGTTGTTCAATACCCCGCCACAACTCCTGTGCGGTGTGGGGCCTGTCCCCCAAACATATGAGTTTCAGAATGGCCTGCTGACGTTTACCCCGGGCTGTGCTGAAGTTGGTGGTGAAGGTGTGTGGCTGACTGGATGAGCAGGTGGAAGAAGAGGAGGAGGAAGCCGAGAAGGAGGAGGTGGCAACAGGAGGCAAAGAATGTTGCCCTGCGATCCTTGGCGGCGGAAGGACGTGCGCCAAACAGCTCTCCGCCTGGGGCCCAGCTGCCACTACATTTACCCAGTGTGCAGTTAGGGAGATATAGCGTCCCTGGCCGTGCTTACTGGTCCACGTATCTGTGGTTAGGTGGACCTTGCTACAGATGGCGTTGCGCAGTGCACACTTGATTTTATCGGATACTTGGTTGTGCAGGGAAGGCACGGCTCTCTTGGAGAAGTAGTGCCGGCTGGGAACAACATACTGTGGGAGAGCAAGCGACATGAGCTGTTTGAAGCTGTCTGTGTCCACCAGCCTAAATGACAGCATTTCATAGGCCAGTAGTTTAGAAATGCTGGCATTCAGGGCCAGGGATCGAGGGTGGCTAGGTGGGAATTTACGCTTTCTATCAAATGTTTGTGAGATGGAGAGCTGAACGCTGGCGTGTGACATGGTTGAGACGCTTGGTGACGGAGGTGGTGGTGGTGGTGTTGGTGGTACATCCCCTGTTTGCTGGGCGGCAGGTGCCAACGTTCCTCCAGAGGCGGAGGAAGAGGCCGAGGCGGCAGCAGCAGAATAGGCCGAGGCGGCAGCAGCAGAAGAGGTAGCAGGGGGAGCCTGAGTGACTTCCTTGGTTTTAAGGTGTTTACTCCACTGCAGTTCATGCTTTGCATGCAGGTGCCTGGTCATGCAGGTTGTGCTCAGGTTCAGAACGTTAATGCCTCGCTTCAGGCTCTGATGGCACAGCGTGCAAACCACTCGGGTCTTGTCGTCAGCACATTGTTTGAAGAAGTGCCATGCCAGGGAACTCCTTGAAGCTGCCTTTGGGGTGCTCGGTCCCAGATGGCGGCGGTCAGTAGCAGGCGGAGTCTCTTGGCGGCGGGTGTTCTGCTTTTGCCCACTGCTCCCTCTTTTGCTACGCTGTTGGCTCGGTCTCACCACTGCCTCTTCCTCCGAACTGTGAAAGTCAGTGGCACGACCTTCATTCCATGTGGGGTCTAGGACCTCATCGTCCCCTGCATCGTCTTCCACCCAGTCTTGATCCCTGACCTCCTGTTCAGTCTGCACACTGCAGAAAGACGCAGCAGTTGGCACCTGTGTTTCGTCATCATCAGAGACATGCTGAGGTGGTATTCCCATGTCCTCATCATCAGGAAACATAAGTGGTTGTGCGTCAGTGCATTCTATGTCTTTCACCGCTGGGGAAGGGCTAGGTGGATGCCCTTGGGAAACCCTGCCAGCGGAGTCTTCAAACAGCATAAGAGACTGCTGCATAACTTGAGGCTGAGACAGTTTCCCTGGTATGCATGGGGGTGATGTGACAGACTGATGGGGTTGGTTTTCAGGCGCCATCTGTGCGCTTTCTGCAGAAGACTGGGTGGGAGATAATGTGAACGTGCTGGATCCACTGTCGGCCACCCAATTGACTAATGCCTGTACCTGCTCAGGCCTTACCATCCTTAGAACGGCATTGGGCCCCACCATATATCGCTGTAAATTCTGGCGGCTACTGGGACCTGAGGTAGTTGGTACACTAGGACGTGTGGCTGTGGCAGAACGGCCACGTCCTCTCCCAGCACCAGAGGGTCCACTAACACCACCACGACCATGTCCACGTCCGCGTCCCTTACTAGATGTTTTCCTCATTGTTATGGTTCACCACAACAACAAAAATATTATTTGGCCCAATGTATTGTATTCAAATTCAGCGGGATATAAATTTGAGGCCTAGTATTTAGGCGCTGGGTGACAGGTATGGGTTTAGTGACAGAATTAGACTTGGAAATGCACAGTAGCGGGTGTGTGAAGTTATTCTGAATGTCCCTATGTGCACCTTCAATATGATCTACCCTTTTAGGGATAGATTTCAAATAGCTCTGATATAGCAGAAACCACTAAATTATGAAATTGCTAAATTGGGAATTGTATTTCAACCCAGAACAAGAAATGTGCTTGAACGGACACTAAATAACTCGCCCAGCTACAGCACTAAGGACAGATTTAGCTGGATATAAATTTGAGGCCTAGTATTTAGGCGCTGGGTGACAGGTATGGGTTTAGTGACAGAATTAGACTTGGAAATACACAGTAGCGGGTGTGTGTGAAGTTATTCTGAATGACCCAATGTGCACCTTGAATATTATATACCCTTTTAGGGATAGATTTCAAATAGCTCTGATATAGCAGAAACCACTAAATTATGAAATTGCTAAATTGGGAATTGTATTTCAACCCAGAACAAGAAATGTGCTTGAACGGACACTAAATAACTCGCCCAGCTACAGCACTAACGACAGATTTAGCTGGATATGAATTTGAGGCCTAGTATTTAGGCGCTGGGTGACAGGTATGGGTTTAGTGACAGAATTAGACTTGGAAATGCACAGTAGCGGGTGTGTGAAGTTATTCTGAATGTCCCTATGTGCACCTTCAATATGATCTACCCTTTTAGGGATAGATTTCAAATAGCTCTGATATAGCAGAAACCACTAAATTATGAAATTGCTAAATTGGGAATTGTATTTCAACCCAGAACAAGAAATGTGCTTGAACGGACACTAAATAACTCGCCCAGCTACAGCACTAAGGACAGATTTAGCTGGATATAAATTTGAGGCCTAGTATTTAGGCGCTGGGTGACAGGTATGGGTTTAGTGACAGAATTAGACTTGGAAATGCACAGTAGCGGGTGTGTGAAGTTATTCTGAATGTCCCTATGTGCACCTTCAATATGATCTACCCTTTTAGGGATAGATTTCAAATAGCTCTGATATAGCAGAAACCACTAAATTATGAAATTGCTAAATTGGGAATTGTATTTCAACCCAGAACAAGAAATGTGCTTGAACGGACACTAAATAACTCGCCCAGCTACAGCACTAACGACAGATTTAGCTGGATATAAATTTGAGGCCTAGTATTTAGGCGCTGGGTGACAGGTATGGGTTTAGTGACAGAATTAGACTTAGAAATACACAGTAGCGGGTGTGTGTGAAGTTATTCTGAATGACCCAATGTGCACCTTGAATATTATATACCCTTTTAGGGATAGATTTCAAATAGCTCTGATACAGCAGAAACCACTAAATTTTTAAATTGCTAAATTGGGAATTGTATTTCAACCCAGAACAAAAAATGTGCTTTGACGGACACTAAATAACTTTCCCAGCCACAACAGGACAGCGGTAACGAGAGATTTAGCGGGATATAAATTTGAGGCCTAGTATTTAGGCGCTGGGTGACCGGTATGGATTTAGTGACAGAATTAGACTGGGATATGGCCAAAAAATAACCACACTATTGCTGGTTAAATGCACTTGGTGATGGGCGCAGCTTGCCCCTGATGTAGTATATGGCCAAAAAATGAACAGACTATTGCTGGTTAAATGCACTTGGTGTCACAGCTTGACCAACCACACTACTGAGGGTTAAATGCACTTGGTGACGGGCGCAGCTTGCCCCTGATGTAGTATATGGCCAAAAAATGAACAGACTATTGCTGGTTAAATGCACTTGGTGACGGGCGCAGCTTGCCCCTGATTTAGTATATGGCCAAAAAATGAACAGACTATTGCTGGTTAAATGCACTTGGTGTGATAGCTTGACCAACCACACTACTGAGGGTTAAATGCACTTGGTGACGGGCGCAGCTTGCCCCTGATGTAGTATATGGCCAAAAAATAAACAGACTATTGCTGGTTAAATGCACTTGGTGTGACAGCTTCACCCTGATGTAGGCTTTAGCCAAAAAACAAACGCACCATTGAGGGTTAAATGCACTTGGTGACAGGCGCAGCTTGCCCCTGATGTAGTATATGGCCAAAAAATAAACAGACTATTGCTGGTTAAATGCACTTGGTGTGACAGCTTCACCCTGATGTAGGCTTTAGCCAAAAAACAACCACACCATTGAGGGTTAAATGCACTTGGTCGCAGCTTGTGCTGGCGCACCACAAGACACAAAATGGCCGCCGATCACCCCAGAAAAATGTGACTGACAAACGGTCTGGGCAGCCTAAAAACAGTGAGCAATTGAGGATCAGCAGCTCAATGATCCACAGCTGCAGATCGATCAGTTAATCAAGTCCTTTGGAGGAGTTAATCTGCCTAATCTCGCCCTACTGTCGCAGCCGCAACCTCTCCCTACGCTAATCAGAGCAGAGTGACGGGCGGCGCTATGTGACTCCAGCTTAAATAGAGGCTGGGTCACATGGTGCTCTGGCCAATCACAGCCATGCCAATAGTAGGCATGGCTGTGATGGCCTCTTGGGGCAAGTAGTATGACGCTTGTTGATTGGCTGCTTTGCAGCCTTTCAAAAAGCGCCAAGAAAGCGTCACAAAAGCGCGAAGAAAGCGACGAACACCGAACCCGAACCCGGACTTTTACGAAAATGTCCGGGTTCGGGTCCGTGTCACGGACACCCCAAAATTCGGTACGAACCCGAACTATACAGTTCGAGTTCGCTCATCCCTAGTGGTGAACGATAACAATGAGGAAAACATCTAGTAAGGGACGCGGACGTGGACATGGTCGTGGTGGTGTTAGTGGACCCTCTGGTGCTGGGAGAGGACGTGGCCGTTCTGCCACATCCACACGTCCTAGTGTACCAACTACCTCAGGTCCCAGTAGCCGCCAGAATTTACAGCGATATTTGGTGGGGTCCAATGCCGTTCTAAGGATGGTAAGGCCTGAGCAGGTACAGGCATTAGTCAATTGGGTGGCCGACAGTGGATCCAGCACGTTCACATTATCTCCCACCCAGTCTTCTGCAGAAAGCGCACAGATGGCGCCTGAAAACCAACCCCATCAGTCTGTCACATCACCCCCATGCATACCAGGGAAACTGTCTCAGCCTCAAGTTATGCAGCAGTCTCTTATGCTGTTTGAAGACTCCGCTGGCAGGGTTTCCCAAGGGCATCCACCTAGCCCTTCCCCAGCGGTGAAAGACATAGAATGCACTGACGCACAACCACTTATGTTTCCTGATGATAAGAACATGGGAATACCACCTCAGCATGTCTCTGATGATGACGAAACACAGGTGCCAACTGCTGCGTCTTTTTGCAGTGTTCAGACTGAACAGGAGGTCAGGGATCAAGACTGGGTGGAAGACGATGCAGGGGACGATGAGGTCCTAGACCCCACATGGAATGAAGGTCGTGCCACTGACTTTCACAGTTCGGAGGAAGAGGCAGTGGTGAGACCGAGCCAACAGCGTAGCAAAAGAGGGAGCAGTGGGCAAAAGCAGAACACCCGCCGCCAAGAGACTCCGCCTGCTACTGACCGCCGCCATCTGGGACCGAGCACCCCAAAGGCAGCTTCAAGGAGTTCCCTGGCATGGCACTTCTTCAAACAATGTGCTGACGACAAGACCCGAGTGGTTTGCACGCTGTGCCATCAGAGCCTGAAGCGAGGCATTAACGTTCTGAACCTTAGCACAACCTGCATGACCAGGCACCTGCATGCAAAGCATGAACTGCAGTGGAGTAAACACCTTAAAACTAAGGAAGTCACTCAGGCTCCCCCTGCTACCTCTTCTTCTGCTGCCGCCTCGGCCTCTTCTGCTGCTGCCGCCTCGGCCTTTTCTGCTGCTGCCGCCTCGGCCTCTTCCTCCGCCTCTGGAGGAACGTTGGCACCTGCCGCCCAGCAAACAGGGGATGTACCACCAACACCACCACCACCTCCGTCACCAAGCATCTCAACCATGTCACACGGCAGCGTTCAGCTCTCCATCTCACAAACATTTGAGAGAAAGCGTAAATTCCCAACTAGCCACCCTCGATCCCTGGCCCTGAATGCCAGCATTTCTAAACTACTGGCCTATGAAATGCTGTCATTTAGGCTGGTGGACACAGACAGCTTCAAACAGCTCATGTTGCTTGCTGTCCCACAGTATGTTGTTCCCAGCTGGCACTACTTCTCCAAGAGAGCCGTGCCTTCCCTGCACAACCAAGTATCCGATAAAATCAAGTGTGCACTGCGCAACGCCATCTGTGGCAAGGTCCCTCTAACCACAGATACGTGGACCAGTAAGCCTGGCCAGGGACGCTATATCTTCCTAACTGCACACTGGGTAAATGTAGTGGCAGCTGGGCCCCAGGCGGAGAGCTGTTTGGCGCACGTCCTTCCGCCGCCAAGGATCACAGGGCAACATTCTTTGCCTCCTGTTGCCACCTCCTCCTACTCGACTTCCTCCTCCTCTTCTTCCACCTGCTCATCTAGTCAGCCACACACCTTCACCACCAACTTCAGCACAGCCCGGGGTAAATGTCAGCAGGCCATTCTGAAACTCATATGTTTGGGGGACAGGCCCCACACCGCACAGGAGTTGTGGCAGGGTATAGAACAACTTACCGACGAGTGGTTGCTGCCGGTGAGCCTCAAGCCCGGCCTGGTGGTGTGTGATAATGGGCGAAATCTCGTTGCAGCTCTGGGACTAGCCGGTTTGACGCACATCCCTTGCTTGGCGCATGTGCTGAATTTGGTGGTGCAGAAGTTCATTCACAACTACCCTGACATGTCAGAGCTGCTGCATAAAGTGCGGGCCGTCTGTTCGCGCTTCCGGCGTTCACATCCTGCTGCTGCTCGCCTGTCTGCGCTACAGTGTAACTTCGGCCTTCCCGCTCACCGCCTCATATGCGACGTGCCCACCAGGTGGAACTCCACCTTGCACATGCTGGACAGACTGTGCGAGCAGCAGCAGGCCATAGTGGAGTTTCAGCTGCAGCACGCACGGGTCAGTCGCACTACAGAACAGCACCACTTCACCACCAATGACTGGGCCTCCATGCGAGACCTGTGTGCCCTGTTGCGCTGTTTCGAGTACTCCACCAACATGGCCTGTGGCGATGACGCCGTTATCAGCGTTACAATACCACTTCTATGTCTCCTTGAGAAAACACTTAGGGCGATGATGGAAGAGGAGGTGGCCCAGGAGGAGGAGGAGGAGGAGGAAGAGGGGTCATTTTTAGCACTTTCAGGCCAGTCTCTTCGAAGTGACTCAGAGGGAGGTTTTTGGCAACAGCAGAGGCCAGGTACAAATGTGGCCAGCCAGAGCCCACTACTGGAGGACGCGGAGGACGAGGATGAGGAGGAGGTGGAGGAGGATGAGGATGAAGCATGGTCACAGCGGGGTGGCACCCAACGCAGCTCGGGTCCATCACTGGTGCGTGGCTGGGGGGAAAGGCAGGACGATGACGATACGCCTCCCACAGAGGACAGCTTGTCCTTACCCCTGGGCAGCCTGGCACACATGAGCGACTACATGCTGCAGTGCCTGCGCAACGACAGCAGAGTTGCCCACATTTTAACGTGTGCGGACTACTGGGTTGCCACCCTGCTGGATCCACGCTACAAAGACAATGTGCCCACCTTACTTCCTTCACTGGAGCGTGATAGGAAGATGCGCGAGTACAAGCGCACGTTGGTAGACGCGCTACTGAGAGAATTCCCAAATGTCACAGGGGAACAAGTGGAAGCCCAAGGCAAAGGCAGAGGAGGAGCAAGAGGTCGCCAAGGCAGCTGTGTCACGGCCAGCTCCTCTGAGGGCAGGGTTAGCATGGCAGAGATGTGGAAAAGTTTTGTCAACACGCCACAGCTAACTGCACCACCACCTGATACGCAACGTGTTAGCAGGAGGCAACATTTCACTAACATGGTGGAACAGTACGTGTGCACACCCCTCCACGTACTGACTGATGGTTCGGCCCCATTCAACTACTGGGTCTCTAAATTGTCCACGTGGCCAGAGCTAGCCTTTTATGCCTTGGAGGTGCTGGCCTGCCCGGCGGCCAGCGTTTTGTCTGAACGTGTATTCAGCACGGCAGGGGGTGTCATTACAGACAAACGCAGCCGCCTTTTTACAGCCAATGTGGACAAGCTGACGTTCATAAAAATGAACCAGGCATGGATCCCACAGGACCTGTCCGTCCCTTGTCCAGATTAGACATTAACTACCTCCCCTTAACCATATATTATTGTACTCCAGGGCACTTCCTCATTCAATCCTATTTTTATTTTCATTTTACCATTATATTGCGAGGCTACCCAAATTTGAATGAACCTCTCCTGTGTCTGGGTGCCGGGGCCTAAATATATGCCAATGGACTGTTCCAATGTTGGGTGATGTGAAGCCTGATTCTCTGCTATGACATGCAGACTAATTCTCTGCTGACATGAAGCCAGATTCTCTGTTACGGGACCTCTCTCCTCTGCCTGGGTGCTGGGCCTAAATATATGCCAATGGACTGTTGCACTGGTGGCTGACGCGAAGCCAGATTTTCTGTTACGGGACCTCTCTCCTCTGCCTGGGTGCTGGGCCTAAATATCTGACAATGGACTGTTGCATTGGTGGCTGACGTGAAGCCTGATTCTCTGCTATGATATGAAGACTGATTCTCTGCTGACATGAAGCCAGATTGTCTGTTACGGGACCTCTCTCCTCTGCCTGGGTGCTGGGCCTAAATATCTGACAATGGACTGTTGCATTGGTGGCTGACGTGAAGCCTGATTCTCTGCTATGACATGAAGACTGATTCTCTGCTGACATGAAGCCAGATTGTCTGTTACGGGACCTCTCTCCTCTGCCTGGGTGCTGGGCCTAAATTTATGAAAATGGACTCTTACAGTGGTGGGTGACGTGAAGCCTGATTCTCTGCTATGATATGAAGACTGATTCTCTGCTGACATGAAGCCAGATTGTCTGTTACGGGACCTCTCTCCTCTGCCTGGGTGCTGGGCCCAAATTTATGAAAATGGACTCTTACAGTGGTGGGTGACGTGAAGCCTGATTCTCTGCTATGATATGAAGACTGATTCTCTGCTGACATGAAGCCTGATTGTCTGTTACGGGACCTCTCTCCTCTGCCTGGGTGCTTGGCCTAAATTTATGAAAATGGACTGTTGCAGTGGTGGCTGACGTGAAGCCTGATTCTCTGCTATGACATGCAGACTGATTCTCTGCTGACATGAAGCCAGATTCTCTGTTACGGGACCTCTCTCCTCTGCCTGGGTGCTGGGTTTAAATATATGCCAATGGACTGTTGCACTGGTGGCTGACGTGAAGCCTGATTGTCTGTTACGGGACCTCTCTCCTCTGCCTGGGTGCTGGGCCTAAATATCTGACAATGGACTGTTGCATTGGTGGCTGACGTGAAGCCTGATTCTCTGCTATGATATGAAGACTGATTCTCTGCTGACATGAAGCCAGATTGTCTGTTACGGGACCTCTCTCCTCTGCCTGGGTGCTGGGCCTAAATTTATGACAATGGACTGTTGCAGTGGTGGCTGACATGAAGCCTGATTCTCTGCTATGACATGAAGACTGATTCTCTGCTGACATGAAGCCAGATTGTCTGTTACGGGACCTCTCTCCTCTGCCTGGGTGCTGGGCCTAAATATATGCCAATGGACTGTTGCACTGGTGGCTGACGTGAAGCCTGATTGTCTGTTACGGGACCTCTCTCCTCTGCCTGGGTGCTGGGCCTAAATATCTGACAATGGACTGTTGCATTGGTGGCTGACGTGAAGCCTGATTCTCTGCTATGATATAAAGACTGATTCTCTGCTGACATGAAGCCAGATTGTCTGTTACGGGACCTCTCTCCTCTGCCTGGGTGCTTGGCCTAAATTTATGACAATGGACTGTTGCAGTGGTGGCTGACGTGAAGCCTGATTCTCTGCTATGACATGCAGACTGATTCTCTGCTGACATGAAGCCAGATTCTCTGTTACGGGACCTCTCTCCTCTGCCTGGGTGCTGGGCCTAAATATCTGACAATGGACTGTTGCATTGGTGGCTGACGTGAAGCCTGATTCTCTGCTATGATATGAAGACTGATTCTCTGCTGACATGAAGCCAGATTGTCTGTTACGGGACCTCTCTCCTCTGCCTGGGTGCTTGGCCTAAATTTATGACAATGGACTGTTGCAGTGGTGGCTGACGTGAAGCCTGATTCTCTGCTATGACATGCAGACTGATTCTCTGCTGACATGAAGCCAGATTCTCTGTTACGGGACCTCTCTCCTCTGCCTGGGTGCTGGGCCTAAATATCTGACAATGGACTGTTGCATTGGTGGCTGACGTGAAGCCTGATTCTCTGCTATGATATGAAGACTGATTCTCTGCTGACATGAAGCCAGATTGTCTGTTACGGGACCTCTCTCCTCTGCCTGGGTGCTGGGCCTAAATTTATGACAATGGACTGTTGCAGTGGTGGCTGACATGAAGCCTGATTCTCTGCTATGACATGAAGACTGATTCTCTGCTGACATGAAGCCAGATTGTCTGTTACGGGACCTCTCTCCTCTGCCTGGGTGCTGGGCCTAAATATATGCCAATGGACTGTTGCACTGGTGGCTGACGTGAAGCCTGATTGTCTGTTACGGGACCTCTCTCCTCTGCCTGGGTGCTGGGCCTAAATATCTGACAATGGACTGTTGCATTGGTGGCTGACGTGAAGCCTGATTCTCTGCTATGATATAAAGACTGATTCTCTGCTGACATGAAGCCAGATTGTCTGTTACGGGACCTCTCTCCTCTGCCTGGGTGCTTGGCCTAAATTTATGACAATGGACTGTTGCAGTGGTGGCTGACGTGAAGCCTGATTCTCTGCTATGACATGCAGACTGATTCTCTGCTGACATGAAGCCAGATTCTCTGTTACGGGACCTCTCTCCTCTGCCTGGGTGCTGGGCCTAAATATCTGACAATGGACTGTTGCATTGGTGGCTGACGTGAAGCCTGATTCTCTGCTATGATATGAAGACTGATTCTCTGCTGACATGAAGCCAGATTGTCTGTTACGGGACCTCTCTCCTCTGCCTGGGTGCTTGGCCTAAATTTATGACAATGGACTGTTGCAGTGGTGGCTGACGTGAAGCCTGATTCTCTGCTATGACATGCAGACTGATTCTCTGCTGACATGAAGACAGATTCTCTGTTACGGGACCTCTCTCCTCTGCCTGGGTGCCGGGGCCTAAATATCTGAGAATGGACTGTTCCAGTGGTGGGTGACGTGAAGCCAGATTCTCTGCTATGGGACCTCTCTCCAATTGATTTTGGTTAATTTTTATTTATTTAATTTTTATTTTAATTCATTTCCCTATCCACATTTGTTTGCAGGGGATTTACCTACATGTTGCTGCCTTTTGCAGCCCTCTAGCCCTTTCCTGGGCTGTTTTACAGCCTTTTTAGTACCGAAAAGTTTGGGTCCCCATTGACTTAAATGGGGTTCGGGTTCGGGACGAAGTTCGGATCGGGTCCGGATCCCGAACCCGAACATTTCCGGGAAGTTCGGCCGAACTTCTCGAACCCGAACATCCAGGTGTTCGCTCAACTCTATAGCTGACCACACCCACATTTTCAGCTACATTACAAAACTGGAATGAGTGGTGTAAAAATGGAAAAAGTTGCAATTTTGCGCAAATGAGCCCAAAAAGTTACTTTAGATTCAAGAACTTTAGGAAAGACCAGGCGTTCATGGTGCACATTGGCACCAATGACAAAGTTAGGGTACTTTCACACTAGCGTTTTTATTTTCCGGCACTGGGTTCGGTCAAAAAGGCTCTATGCCGGAAAAGAACTGATCAGGTATATCCCCATGCATTCTGAATGCAGAGTAATCCATTCAGGATGCATCAGGATGTCTTCGGTTCAGTCATTTTGACTGATCAGGCAAAAGATAAAACCGCAGCATGTTTTTATCTCCACCCAAAAAAACTAAAGACTTGCTTGATCTGGCATTTTTTTTCCATAGGAATGTATTAGTGCCAAAATACCAGAATGCAGACTGAAAAAAAGGTAAAAAAAAAAATGCAGGATCCGTTTTGCCAGATGACACCGGAAAGACGGATCCAGCATTTCAATGCATTTTTCTGACTGATCGGGCATTTTTAAGACTGATCAGGATCCTGATCAGTCTTACAAATGCCATCAGTTGGCATACATTTTGCCGCAAGTGTGAAAGTAGCCTTTGGGCCCTTTCACACGGGGGCGAGATTTCCGCGCAGGTGCAATGCGTGAGTTGAACGCAATGCACCCGCACTGAATCCGGACCCATTCATTTCTATGGGGCTGTGCAGATGAGCGGTAATTTTCACGCATCACTTGTGCAATGCGTGAAAATCGCATTATGCTCCTCTTTGTGCGTTTTCCACGCAACACAGGCCCCATACAAGTGAATGGGGCTTCGTGAAAATCGCAAGCATCCACAAGCAAGTGCAGATGCGGTGCGATTTTCACACACGGTTGCTAGGAGACGATCGGGATGGAGACCCGATCATTATTATTTTCCCTTATAACATGGTTATAAGGGAAAATAATAGCATTCTTAATACAGAATGCATAGTGCAATAGAACTGGAGGGGTTAAAAAAATAAAAAAATATTTAACTCACCTTAATCCACTTGTTCGCGCAGCCCGGCTTCTCTTCTGTCTTCGACTTTGCTGTGCACAGGAAAAGGACCTGTGGTGACGTCACTACGCTCATCACATGGTCCGTCACATGATCCATCACCATGGTAAAAGATCATGTGATGGACTATGTGATTAGCGCAGTGACGTCATCAAAGGTCCTATTCCTCAAAGAAGAAGACAGAAGAGAAGCCGGGCTGCGCGAACAAGTGGATTAAGGTGAGTTACATTTTTATTTTTTATTTTTTAACCCCTCCAGCCCTATTGTACTATGCATTCTGTATTAAGAATGCTATTATTTTCCCTTATAACCATGTTATAAGGGAAAATAATACAATCAACACAACACCTAACCAAAACCCGAACTTCTGTGAAGAAGTCAGGTTTCGGGTCTGGGTACCAAACATGCCGCATTTTCCCGTGACGCACCCGCATCTTATCCGGGCCAAAAACATGACGCCCATGTGAAAGAGGCCTTCGAGATAGGTAGAGGGTCATTAAAATTGATTCCATGAACTAGGATCACAAGCTCAGGGGACCTCAAAGGTAGTATTCCTTGAAATCCTATACTATGAATCATACCAAAAGGGTAACAGGAGATTAGAGAAGTTAAAAAGTAGCTCAAGAACTGGTATAGCAAGGAGGGGTTTGGGTTCCTGGAGAACTGGGCCGACTTCTCTGTCGGATACATGCTCTATAGTAGGGATGGGCTGTACCTCAATGAGGGGGAGAAGATGGTTAGAAGAGTGTTTAAACTAGGGACTGGGTGCAAGGGTGAGTATCTTATAAAAGGGGAAGATAGCGCAGATAGTTTCCTGGGATCAGGTAATGGAACTGAGGATGGAATGGAGGGAGGGATTAGAACAGTTCATAAGGAAAAGCATAGGGTAAAAAATAATATAATGGAGGCAAAAAAATAATAAAATGCTGATTGGAGTTTTTTACAAGCCACCTAATAATACAGTCTACAGAAAATCTACTATTTAGTGAAATAGGTGAGGCAGCAAATCATGAGGTCATTATCATGGGGACTTAAACTACCCAGATATAGACTGGGAAACTGAAATCTGTAGATCCTATAAAGGAAACAATGTTGATGAGTAAATAGAAAAATGAATGCAAGATGAAACGCAAAGTAAACTCCCCATTAAATGTGCCCTGCCTGACCCAGGGAGAAGTGCAGCGGTGTGTAAAAGATTAAAATAGACAAATCACCAAATCCCGATGGCATACACAAAGTATACTAAGAGAATTAAGTAATGTAATAGACAGACCCTCTTTTGTGATATATACCAACTCCATAATGATAGGGTCTGTTCCACAGGACTGGTGCTTAGTAAATGTGGTGTCAATATTCAAAAAGGGTTAAAAACAGAGCCCGGAAACTATGGGCCTGTAAGTCTAACATCTGCCGTGGGTAAACTGTTTGAAGGTTTTCTAATAGATGCTATCTTGGAGCACCTTAATGAAAATAAGCAAATAACGCCATATCAGCATGGCTTCATGAGGAATCGGTCATTTCAAATGGATGAGGTAAGTTCTAGACTTGACTGGGGTGAGTCATTGGATGTTGTATATCTGGACCACATAAAAGGTTAGTATATAAAATGAGAATGCTCGGACTGGGAGAAAACGTCTGTATGTGGGTAAGTAACTGGCTGAGTGATAAAAAATAAGAGGGTGGTTATTAATGGTACACACTCAGATTGGGTCACTGTCACTAGTGGGGTACCTCAGGGGTCAGTATTGGGCCCTATTCTCTTCAATTTATTTATTAATGATCTTGTAGAAAGCTTGCATAGTAAAGTATAAATTTTTGCAGATTACACTAAACTGTGTAAAGTAATTAACACGAAAGAGGACGGTATACTGTATATATACTACAGAGGACAGTATACTGTGTATATATATATATATTTATATACAAATGTATATATATATATACTACAGAGGATAGTATGCTGTATATATACTACAGAGGACAGTGTACTGTGTGTATATATATATATATATATATATATACACTCACCTAAAGAATTAATAGGAACACCATACTAATACGGCGTTGGACCCTTTTTGCCTTCAGAACTGTTTTAATTCTACGTGACATTGATTCAACAAGGTGCTGATAGCATTCTTTAGAAATGTTGGCCCATATTGATAGGATAGCATCTTGCAGTTGATGGAGATTTGAGGGATGCACATCCAGGGCACGAAGCTCCTGTTCCTCCACATTCCAAAGATGCTCTATTGGGTTGAGATCTGGTGACTGTGGGGGGCATTTTTAGTACAGTGAACTCTTTGTCATGTTCAAGAAACCAATTTGAAATGATTCGAGCTTTGTGACATGGTGCATTATCCTGCTGGAAGTAGCCATCAGAGGATGGGTACATGGTGGTCATGAAGGGATGGACATGGTAAGAAACAATGCTCAGGTAGCCGTGGCATTTAAACGATGGCCAATTGGCACTAAGGGGCCTAAAGTGTGCCCAGAAAACATCCCCCACACCATTACACCACCACCACCAGCCTGCACAGTGGTAACAAGGCATGATGGATACATGTTCTCATTCTGTTTACGCCAAATTCGGACTCTACCATTTGAATGTCTCAACAGAAATCGAGACTCATCAGACCAGGGAACATTTTTCCAGTCTTCAACAGTCCAATTTTGGTGAGCTCGTGCAAATTGTAGCCTCTTTTTCCTATTTGTAGTGGAGATGAGTGGTACCCGGTGGGGTCTTCTGCTGTTGTAGCCCATCTGCCTCAAGGTTGTGCGTGTTGTGGCTTCACAAATGCTTTGCTGCATACCTTCGGTTATTTAAGTCAACGTTGCTCTTCTATCAGCTTGAATCAGTCGGCCCATTCTTCTCTGACCTCTACCATCAACAAGGCATTTTTGCCCACAGGACTGCCGCATACTGGATGTTTTTCCCTTTTCAGACCATTCTTTGTAAACCCTAGAAATGGTTGTGCGTGAAAATCCCAGTAACTGAGCAGATTGTTAAATACTCAGACCGGCCCGTCTGGCACCAACAACCACGCCACGCTCAAAATTGCTTAAATCACCTTTCTTTCCCATTCTGACATTCAGTTTGGAGTTCAGGAGATTGTCTTGACCAGGACCACAACCCTACATGCATTGAAACAACTGCCATGTGATTGGTTGACTAGACAATCGCATTAATGAGAAATAGGTGTTCCTAATAATTCTTTAGGTGAGTGTATATATACAGTGGATATAAAAAGTCTACACACCCCTGTTAAAATGAAAGGTTTCTGTGATGTAATAAAAATTAGACAAAGATAAATAATTTCAGAACTTTTTACACCTTTAATGTGACCTATAAACTGTACCACTCAAACTGAAATCTTTTAGGTGGAGGGAAGAAAGAAAAAAACAAACTAAAATATTGTGGTTGCATAAGTGTGCACACCCTCTTAAAACTGGGGATGTAGCTGTGTTCAGAATTAAGCAATCACATTCAAAAATCATGTTAAATAGGAGTCAGGATACTTAGTGTATTGTTGTGACATCACAGCACTATATCTGTAGCATGTATGTATGGACAGCAGAGAAACAGTAATTCCTATCACACTACCTAACACCCTGCACTGGAACCTATCAGCTACACTATATCACTATCTAACCTACACTGTCTATCTCCCACTAACTATCAGACAAAGACATTGCAGCCTTCTCAATGGCCCACAAGTAGGAAGGGAGGTTACTGATGAAAAAAAAAAACTAGAATTTTCACGATTCCAAATATATAGCACTATATTCTAGATTTTCTCGAATTCTCGAAGTGCAATATTCACAATAAAAATTTGCGATTAGAATATTCGCGATCAACACTAATTATGAGGTGCATAAAAAGGGGCATAGATGCCCGTGATGAGAACATAGTCCTGCCACTTTACAAATCACTAGTCAGACCACACATGGAGTACTGTGTACAGTTCTGGGCTCCTGTGAACAAGGCAGACATAGAGCTGGAGAGGGTCCAGAGGAGGGCAACTAAAGTAATAACTGGAATGGGTGGACTACAGTACCCTGAAAGATTATCAAAATTAGGGTTATTCACTTTAGAAAAAGGTGACTGAGGGGAGATCTAATAACTATGTATAAATATATCAGGGGTCAGTACAGAGATCTCTACCATCAGCTATTTATCCCCAGGACTGTGACTGTGACGAGGGGACATCCTCTGCGTCTGGAGGAAAGAAGGTTTGTACACAAACATAGAAGAGGATTCTTTACGGTAAGAGCAGTGAGACTATGGAACTCTCTGCCTGAGGAGGTGGTGATGGTGAGTACAATAAAGGAATTCAAGAGGGGCCTGGATGTATTTCTGGAGTGTAATAATATTACAGGCTATAGCTACTAGAGAGGGGTCGCTGATCCAGGGAGTTATTCTGATTGCCTGATTGGAGTGGTGAAGGATTTTTTCCTTTAAAATGAGAAAAATTGGCTTCTACTTTATGAGGTTTTTCACTTTCCTCTGTATCAGCTTTGCAGGAGAATAGGCTGAACTGGATGGACAGATGTCTTTTTTTCAGCTTTACAAACAATGGTATTATGTTACTATGATCTAACTTGTCACTTCCGATATATTTCCTCAATTAAATCTACATCTTGGCATTGACTCTTGTTTTATATTACCATAGAATAATTCTATTATTTGCATTTGGATGGGTTTTGCCCTAAGGAATGAAAGGTAAATGAACATTATAAAGCCAGACAACTTCATAGCGTACAACGGCTGACTATTAAAAAATATATATAGAAATCTATGGTAAACAAGCAAAGCTTGTATATTGCATGGCCTGCCGCCTACATGCCTTATGCTCTATTTACATTAGCCTTATGGACTTCCGATGGGGGAGCTTTCTGGTATGTTTGATATATTGTCCTTCTTGTCAAAAATACTAGAACTCAGATGGAGCCTAATAAAATCAGTGAAATCCATTAGTGACTGTTTGGTCCATCCGATGACAGATCTAAGAGACTGTTGGACAAGGTAGACTCTAAAGAGAGAGAGTGTGTATGCTAGAGGAGACAGGGAGCTCATCTACAGGTGGCCAGTAAGGCTGCAATGTGACCAGTCTGTACTAACTAGAGATGAGCAAAGTTAGGTAAAATTTGATTTGACTGCTTAGCCGAATTTTACAAAAAAAAATCCGCTTTTCTTTGTAGTGGGTGCGCAGCTCCCCATCATTGTACCCCTCAGCTACATGATTAAGGCATCTGATACACATAAAAGAGTGTAAAAGTAAAAAAATTAAATACTTACCTGATCCAATAGCTCACGACGGGCCGGCCACCGCCATCTTGCTTGAAGGTCTGGTGCAAAATCTCGGCCGCGCCGAGATTACGTTATCACGCCGGCCGGCGTGGTGACATCATAAGTCACCGCGCACAGGATTTTGGCTGAGATCTTCAATCAAGATGGCGGCGGGCGGCCTGTCATGAGCAAATGGAGTGGGTAAGTATTATTTTTTTAGTTTTTTTACACTATTTCAGGTTAAATCGGTATGCTACCGTGAAGCAAGAGGAAATTCGGCTTTGCGGAGAATCTAATTTATCCGGAAATTCGGATTTGAGTCCACTTCGATTCACTCGTCCATACTAGTAACCCTTCTCTTGAGAGTATAACAATACGGAAAGCAGGTAACATATAGTGCTGATCACGAATATTCGAATTACGTATTTTTATCTCGAATATCGACACTTCTAGAATTCGCGAATATTCAAAATATAGTGATATATATTCGTAATTTCGAATATTTGAGATTTTTTTTAATCAGTACACATAGAGGTGATGATGAACACCTGTTCATCTTGGTCTGGGAATTATTAAAATAGTAGTCTTACAGTGGATGTACACATGCTGAGGAGCGGCCAATTATCAGGAATGAAGCGTTTCTTCCCAACAGTGGGCTGCTCGTTCAGTGGGGGTGAAGCACTGTATTGACATGCAGCGATCACCTCCACAGTATGAGAACGAGGGATCGTTATTGCAATCGCTCGTCCTCATACGGATGCATTGTTTCTCAGCCCCAGATTGCTGTTTAGATGGCTCAATCTGCTGCCCAGAAACGATCATTTACTTTCCTGCAAAAGTTTCACCCAATGAACGAGCGCATCACTCGTTCATCGGGTGATTGGCTGCACCTTTAGACAGGCATATTGTCAGGAACAAGCATTCACAGAAGCATTCGTCCTTGATAATCTGCCCGACTATCGAGACGTCTTTAACCACTTCCAGACCAGGCCTAATTTTGCAAATCTGACATGTATCACTTTATGTGGTAATAACTTTAGAACGCTTTTACTTATCCAAGCCATTCAGAGATTGTTTTCTCGTCACATATTGTACTTAATGTTAATGGTAAATTTGAGTCAATATGTTTTACCTTTATTTATAAAAAATCCAAAAGTTAAATAAAAGTTAAATTTTATAAATGACACCCCTCAAACTTTTCAAAACTGGTTTTAAAAATGTTGTTAACCCTTTAGGTATTCCATAGGAATTAAAGCAAAATAGAGGTGACATTTAAAAATTTTACCTTTTTGGCAGATTTTCCATTTTAACTTTTTTTTTTCCTGGAACACATCAAGGGTTAACACTAAACAAACCTCAATATTTAATACCAATATGTGGTCGTGTACCGCTGTTTAGGCACACGCCAGGGCACAGAAGGGAAGGAGCCCCATATGGTTTTTGGAGGGCAGATTTTGCTGGAATGGTCTTTGGGCACCATGTTGCATTTGAAGAGACCCTGAGGTTTCCCCACAGTGAAAACCCCCAAAAAGTGACCACATTTTAACCACACTACCCAAGGAGTTTTAAAGGGGTGTAGCAAGCACTCCACTCAACAGGTGTTTCATAGAATTTGTAATACTTGGGTGTGAAAATGGAAAATAATTGTTATTTTATTTTACAAGAAAATGGTGCTTTAGGCCCAAACTTTCTTTTTCACAAAAGATAACAGAAGAATATACCCCCACTGTTTGCTTTCTTCTGAATACAGTAACACCCCAACTGTGGTCGTAAACTGTTATATGGGGATACACCAGGGCTCAAAAGAGAGGGTGCGGAATCTAGATTTTGTAACATGGAATTTTCTGTCAGGGATTTTAAGAGCGATGATATTTTTTATTTTTTGTTGAATGAGCTGCGTGAGGGCTTATTTTGTGCGTGACAAGCTGTAGTTTTTATTGGCACCATTTTGGGGTACATTTGGCTTTCTGGTTGCTTTTTATCTAATTTTTTGGGAGGTGAAGTCACAAAAATAACAGTTTGGTGTCATTTTTCTATTTTTTTATATCGTTTACTTGATGGGGTAGATCATGTGATACTTTTAAAGATTCAGTCATTACGGACGCAACGATACTAAATATGTCCATTTTTTTATTTTTACGTTTTACACAATAAAAACATGTTTTAGAAAAAAAATAATGTTTGTGTTGCCATATTCTTAGAGCCATATTTTTTTCATTTTTCTGGCTATAGTCTTGTTTTAAAGGATGAGGTGATGCTATTATTGCTACTATTTTGTGGTACATACGACTTTTTAATTGATTGATATTATGTTTTTTGTGAGTTGAGCTGACAAAAAAAAAGCTTGTTTTGGCATCATTTTTATTAGTTTTTTTTACACCGTTCACTTGATGGGGTAGCTCATGTGATATTTTTGTAGAGACAATTGTTATGGATGCGGCGATACCAAATATGTCTTTTTTTAAAAAAAAATTTAACGTTTTACAGAATAAGAGCATTTTTAGAAAAAAAAATCATGTTGCAATTTTCTTAGAGCCATATTTTTTTTATTTTTCTGGCTATGGTCTTGTGTTTGGGCTCATTTTTTGAGGAATGAGGTGACATTTTTATTGCTACCATTTTGGGGTACATACAACTTTTTGATTGGTTAACATTATGTTTTTTTACGGCGTTTACCTGATGGGGTAGATCATATTATATTATTATAGAGCTGGCCGTTGCAGACGCGGTGATACCAAATATGTCTATTTTATTTTTTTCTTCTATTTTTTACATTTTTGAAATAACAGATTTGGGGGGGAATTATTTTTTTATGTGAAACTTTTTTTCTTTCAAAACACTTTATTTTTTTATTTTTTATTTTACACTTTGTGTCCTCCATAAGGTCATACAAGACCTCTGTGGGCCATTTAACTAAATTTTTTTTTTAGCTATTGATTTTTCCTGTAATTGGGGCTACTATGTCAGCCCTACTTACAGTGGAAATACAAGCCCCAGAGACACTGTACAGCAGAATACTGCGCTGTACAGCCTCAGTGCAGGGCTGATCGTGGTCTATGGAAGACCCGTCAGAACCTGCACTCACCTGGTCTCGGCAGTCACATGACTACCGGGCCAGGACAGGAAGCGGCTAGTGTTAAGCGCGAATATACAAATAGCGAATTTTAATCACGAATATCGGCACTTCGAGAATTAGCGAATATTTAGAATGTAGCGCTATATATTTGTAAAATCGAATATTATTATTTTTTATTTATTTTTTTACACAGTACACATCAGGTGATCATCCCTCCCTTCTTCTAGCTTGTGGGCCAATGAGAAGGCTTTGTCACAGCTTAGCAACTATATATTATATATATAATTCAGATAGTTAGGGGGAGATACTCAGTGTAGGTTAGATTGATCTGTAGAGTAGCTGATAGGTTCCAGTGCAGGGTGTTAGGCAGTGTAATAGGTTCTGCTGTCCATACATACATGCTACAGGCATAGTGCTGTTATGCCACAAGTTGCACATATTGCGAAAAAATATGTGCATCATTAATTGCCGAAAAATTGCAAGCGCAAATATATCAGAGCACTCTATCTGCATATAAAGCTATTCTAATGTTCTGCCGTGCCAACCATTTTCTCCAGTCTCAGGAAACGTATACCAGCTTAAGTGACCCACGCCGGTATTTCACACGCATTACGTGAATATTACATTGCCGATTTTTCGCAATCAATAATAAATTCTTGAATTCTTGAATTCCCGAATATATGATGAATATTCTACTAAATATTCGCGAAATATCGCAAATTCGAATATTTCCCCTGCCGCTTATCACTAGAAGCAGCATAGCGCTTTCTGATCTGTATACACAGCTGCAGGTGGTCAGAACTCGGAAGCCATTTCTAAGACCTCTTTCACATCAGCGATATTGATGTCTCAGAATCTATTCAGGAAAAACCTGATGGTTTTAAATTAGTTTTGTCTGCCATTGCATTCAGGGTTTCATTTTTTCCCTATGGATGCAATGTTTTTGATGCATTTCTCATGTGTGAAGAAAAACGGAATCATAACACTCAACATCTCCATCAGTGAAAAATGCAATTCTACGGAGCCAGAAAATGCTGCGATTTTTCCCAAATGCTAAGAGAATGTGTGAAAAATGAATGGGTCAGGATAAAGTCTGGATGCTATGCATTCACTACACACATCAACATCCGGAAGGAAAACTCACTAGTGTGAAATTAGCCTTAGGTAGCTAGTGACCTAGCAGTCAGAAGGCCCTTCATAAGCACCAAGGAATTGATATAGGACTGCAAACCCTAAAATAAAGCCTAGTCGGGGCATGCAGTGGTAGGGGGTAGCCTCTGTGAGACCCATAGCAGCACATAGGTTGAGGCAAGACATGAATTCCTGAAGGAGTTGTGGTGTGGTGAACAGTCCTAGAGGCTGCAACAAGAGATTACTTAAGGTTCTGTTACTGTTCTACCCTTTATCTGTTCAAGAGAGTTTACCCACTAAATGTGAGAGCAACCTCTAAGTGTATTGTACCATCTAAAGTGACAGTAACCATTACGTTTTTGTGCCTTTGTGTGAGAAAGGAAAATAAAGTTCATGGTTCTTACAACACGTGTCTGCAGAAAGGAAGGTTTTATCACTATAATCAAAGAGAGTTAGGAGGACCCTCTCGGTGACTCTGTGACAGAAAAAGCAGCTACATGAGAACTTATATGGCTAACAATGGTAGATGTGACACTGTAAGAAAAATATTGGCCTTAAAATGATTGAATAGGCCAAAAAGAGAACCTTATGAATGTCTATCACTTAGGTAAAGATTTGCTTTGTCATAGAGCACATTTGTGAAATTGCTGGACATCAAGCACAGGCACAACCTGATATACTGTAGAGATAACTTGGCAGCTTCATTGTTTCTATATCTGTTGAAAATATTTTCAAATAAATATTTAAAGATGTGAAAACCGACATATGGATTCTCTATTAAATTGTTCACATAGTTCTGTTACAACAAGGTGGTGCAATCACATTCTGTTCTAAAACATTTCTGGCTCAGAGACCTCATTGAGCAATGCTTGAGGAGAAAGGTCACTTGAGATTGCTTCTGGTTTTGCATTGTTCTAGAGCAGAATTAAATATTGTAACCTTGGTTAATCTCCCGAACATGGCTTCTTCAGAGCAAATAAATACACTCCCACGTAGAACATGCTACTTCTAGGGCCAATACAACTGTTTCCATTCTGAAGAAACTGCAATGGAATGTTATACAATAGACTTCCCGTGCTGCTGCAGAGTACCTCTCTTTTCAGATGACTTTTCAGAATAAGCCATCACTTGTGTACAAGAGGAATAGCACTATTTCTGGCCGTTATATAACTCCCCCCCCCCCTCCCATCTTATCATCAGTTTCCTGTGAGCCAGTGGGTGAAGACTAGCTGCTATAATGCCTCCCATACACAGCACACAGAGAAGAGCTCCTGCTTTCTATCTCCCCCTCTCTCACCCTCTTTGTTTCCAGTTGATCCTTATTTCTCCTTCCCACTCTCTTATTGCAGGTTCTTCCTCCTCCTTCACCTCTCTACAGTATAGACCTCTATAAGCAGCATCTCTCAATGCATGAGGCAGGATGGAGCAGAAATGGCTTATACATGGAGGAAGAAACATTTTTCTCTCTTGTACTATTTATGCAAAATTTGTTGAAATGACAGTGTGGGCTATGCTAGGCAACATCTTTATTAACATGAATGCTGACCTCATTTGAAAGTCACCCAACAGATGTAACTATAGGTTTAGTTAACACATTGTACTGCATTATTATAGCAGTTTCATTTAACACAACAAATTGCATCAATATACCGTGCAGTTTTGATATAGCATTTTCATTCAATGCATTGTATTACTTCAATATACCATGCATATTTAGTTAACACATTGTACTGCATAGATATAGCAGTTTTATTCAGGGCATCGTAGTTATTATTTATTTATTTTATTCACTTATAGCTATGACATATTCTGCAGCGTTTTACAGACATTATCATCACTCACTGTCCCTAATAAGGTTCTCAATCTAAGTTCCCTATCAGTATGTTTTTGAAGTCTGTGCAGTTTTAGTTAATGCATTGTCCTGCAATAATTGCATTAATATAGAATTTCATTCAATTGTATTACCATTGTAAATTATCGATACCAGTGTGCAGTGTGTTTGTAGAAAGGAGGGGATGTTTATTTGAGCCTTTGTCTGTAAATTACTGAAAAAACCCTCCCAATTTCAAATCACTAGTCAGACTACACATGGAGTACTGTGTACAGTTCTAGGCTCCTGTGAACAAGACAGACATAGCAAAGCTGGAGAGGGTACAGTTGTAAGCCGTGTACCGGGCTGGGCTCCCCAGGATACAGCGAATTCACAGACAAGTAAAGTGACACTGACACCAGCTTTATATGCAAGAACAGAAACTTTACTTTGACAATAGTAATAACACAACAATACAAGTATACACAGACTAAGTTATCCCCCAGGCCCACAGTCACCATCCCTGTCCGAGGGACAAGCCTAGCCCGATGGTGCACACAGCAGAGCCTGCAAGTCGTGCTGTGCCGCTACAGAGAACACACCTAGCCAGTGGCAGATGCAACAAAGCCTGCAAGTCAATTACTGTGCCGCAGTCCAGTACAGTAAGGCCTAGCAAAACATATAACCCTAATTATCTAACTAATACAAGGCCTAGGCTAGTCTCTGTTACTTCAGGCGCCACACAGTATAATACAATCAGTAACTGACCTGTGTCCGTTCTGGGCCCGAGGATGCCGCTTACCCAGGATGGCCACCAACCTCTCAGCAACCGTGCAGCCTTGCTTGATAATAAGACTTCTGTCCATACACTGTATATGGTCTCCCTGGGACAATCTCTCTTTCAAAGAGCCGGATCCTGTAAGGGGACAACAGCTACTCTCCTTCCTCTGCGTGTCCATTCACTCCCAGATATCCACAAGCCAGGATGGAATCGGATTCAGTCTCTCACAGAACAATCCTTCCATCATGTCAGATCAGCTCAGACTTCCTAGTTCACTCAGAAGCAGCCTGCATGAGTCATCACCTGCAAATCCCAGAGTGTGCTGGTTGTAGCTGCAAAACAGTGGCCTCTAGTGCCCGGAATGCCAAATGACAGTTTCAATACAATTTAGGCACAAACATTATACAGGCAGAGCTGTTCCACAATCTCACACAGAGGAGGGCAACTAAAGTTATAACTGAAATGGGTGGACTACAGTATCCTGAAAGATGATCAAAATTAGGGTTATTCACATTATAAAAAAGATGACTGAGGGGAGATCCAGGGAGTTATTCTGATTAGAGTCGAAAAGGAATTTTTTCCCCCTTAAGTGGGGAAAATTGGCTTCTACCTCAGTTTTTTTTTTTTTGCCTTCCTCTGGATCAACTTGTGATAACAGGCCAAACTGGATGGACAGATGTCTTTTTTCGGCCTTATATACTATGTTACTATGTTACCAGACAATCCTTTTCATCTTGGTGCCATTATCATAGTGTCTGATTTGCAGCTCCTTTGTATCAACAAAGCACTGTCCCCTGATGAACCATTTGGATATCTCCACTTGGGGAAACGCGTCGGGAAGACTTTTCATTCAGCAGGGATATCCAGGGCGTCTGAGGGATTAGCCACCGAGAAGTGGGGTCGCTCCTTTCGGGGTGGGTACTCTGCTTTTAGGCAGGGATAGCCGGCAGGGACAACTTAGGGAAAGAAGATCTTCCCCACCCCATGTTCCTGGCTGTAGACCAACAGACAACCTGGTGATGTGTAACCATGAGTCTCCAAAAATCATGAGATCATCTGTATGCAAGTAACCGTGAGTCTTTATCAAACAACTGCTGGTTATTTTGCATATATTTATAGGGTTTATCAGAGATGCAGATGTGAGGCTGGCCCTTTCACTTGCTGTGATTGTATTATTTCACTGTGCTGATACTGTATCCTCAGTACAAACATCAAATATAGGTTATCATACCTATCCTTATTAGATATAAGCTTGGGGTTCATTATTTTTATCCACATATTAATAAAAGTTATATTTTAGGTGTTTTTTGTTCAGTGATAGCTTTATTGTTACCCCTACACAAATGTATCTTGCATGTCAGTGATTCATGTTACCAGACCATCCGTTTGCGGATGGTAAACGGACGTCCGTAGTTGATTTATGTGCAGCAACTTACAGAGTTCCCTCATCACCTTGGACATAAAAGGGGTCCCTTGGTCGGTCAGAACCTCTTTAGGCAGTCCCACTTGGGCAAACATCTCGATTAACTCCTTATCTATGAGTTTGGCCGAGGTATGTCGCAGTGGCACCGCCTATGGGTACCAAGTGGCATAGTCTAGAATGACTAAGATGTGTTGATGACCTCTGGACTTCAGTACTGGGCCTATGAGGTCCATAGCTATTCGGTCAAACGGTACTTCGATAATTGGGAGCGGTACTAGGGGACTACGAAAATGTGGCTGGGGGCTAGTTATCTGGCAGCTTGGGCAAGACTTACATAACTCTTCCACTTCTTTGAATATGCTGGGCCAGTAAAACCACTGTAGAATACGATCCTGAGTTTTCTGCAGCCCCAGGTGACCCCTGACACAAGCTTGCGAAAAGCCTTGGGGACCACCAACTGTTCAAAGGCTCACCCCGTAGTTGGTTTACCCGTTACAACAAATCCTGATGAACCACAAAACGGGGAAACACTGACTCTGCCCCAGGTTGTTGTGGTTCTCCATCTACTATTAACACATTTTCCCAGGCGCGGGATAGGGTTGGGTCCCGACGTTGGGCGGTACCAAAATTATCCCCGGAGACATTGAGGTCTGCTAATTCAGGACCCGGGGGCAAGTCCTCCACGTCTCCCACCATCACACTTAGCGGGGTTGTCTCCCACTTTTCCACCGAAGTTGCGGTCACCTCTACTGCTGGCCTTTCGGTCTCAGGTTCCCAGGGTTCTGGTCTCCCCCCTGAGCCGGGCCACTCTGCTAGGGTTACCCCTGTCTCATGGGTATCAGTCACTCTCATAGCATGCCACAGTGCCGGGATGCCCGGAAGTCTCTCTCTATTATAAGTTCGTAGTGTAAATTTGGGGCAACTGCCAGATCGTGAGTCCATCTGTAAGCCCCTGTGGTTAGAGGCACAAGGGCGGTGGGATAGTCTTTTAAGTCTCCATGGATGCACATGACCCCGACTTTCCAGACAGTATACTCCGCTGACCGTACCAGGGGAGCCCTTATTAGGGACACCAGACTCCCTGAGTCCAGCAGACCCTCCGCTGGAGTGTCTCCTACCTCCACCTGGCACAGGTGGTTTAGAGTTTTTGGGGTACCTGGTGCACAAAGCTCCTGGCATATAGCGACTGACGGTAGCCATAGTTAGTATCCATGGGTTCCACCTAATGGAGACAGTCAGCTCTTACATGGCCCGGCTCCTGACACCACCAGCAGACTATCAGAGCCAGGTCCGTAGAGGGTATACGTCGCCGGGTCTGGGATGGAGATTTACGGGGTTTGACTGCCCCCTACTAAAAGAACCCTCTGTAACCGTCTTAGTAGCCTTGTAGCGCTCCACCAGGTCCACCATTTCTTGGGCATTGCGAGGAGACACCTGGCCGATCCAGTGCTGGAGAGGGGGTGGCAGAGCCCTCCAGAACATATCAGCCAATAGTTTATCCAACATAGCCGTGGGACTCAGCACATCAGGCTGTAGCCACTTTTGCAAGAGGTGGAGAATGTCCTAATACTGGGTCTTCGCAGGCTCAGCCGGCTTAAACCCCCACTGATGTACCCGCTGGGCCCGGACAAACACATTCACCCCCAGTCTTGCCAAAATGTCACTCTTTACTTTTTGGTAGTCGGCCGCTTGATCGTCCGGCAAGTCGAAATACACCCGCTGGGAATCGGATGCCAGGAATGGAGCGACGACCTCAGCCCACTGGTCATGGGGTAGCTTTTCCCTGATGGACACTTTCTCATACATCGCCAGGTAGGTTTCGATGTCATCTGCGGGGGTCATCTTAGGAATCACAGCACGGACTGCTTTCTGGGCATTGTGGACGCTCGGGATTGCTCCTGCTGTCTGCAAAGCCATCACGTGTTGTAGCAGCAACTGGTTAGTCTCCTGCTGCTGCTTATTAGCCTTGCATTGCTGCAGGTTTGTCTCTCGCTGCTGCAGATTAGCCTCCATGAGAGCCTTCACAACAGCCTCTATTTTGTCATGGGCCACTGGTTGTAATACAGCTTGTTTACGCTGGGTTCACACCTGAGTGTTCGCGATGGAGCGCTTTGTATGCGCGATTGTACCGGCGTTTGCAATCGCGCATACAGAGACAAGCGAACGCCCATTGTCGCGCGTTCCCGAAAGTCTATGTACAGGAACGCGCGACAAGACGCCCCAAAGAAGCTCATGTACTTCTTTGGGCGTCGGGCGTTTTACAGCGCGATCGTACGCGCTGTAAAACGCCCAGGTGAGAACCATGCCGATAGGGAATCATTTGTTTCTCGTTGTTGAGCGTTTTACAGCGCGTAGGAACGCGCTGTAAAACGCTCAGGTGTGAACTCAGCCTTAATGTATGACATACAACCGTGCCTGAAAAATGCAGAAACAAAAAAATATCGGTGTTCACGCCAGCCTCACTGCTCTAGCCGGGATCCTCCACCAATTGTGGGGTTTCGCTCTGGTAGATAGTGTAAGCAGGCGCAGTACAGTGGCAAAATACAATTTCTTAACTTAAAACGTCAGTGTTTATTCACACTTGAGGCAATTGCACAAAACAGCACGTAACTTTGCAGTCTTGGTGTTAATTGACACACAATGGAAAGTTCATATAACACAAGTCAACTTGCTAATAGTTCTGCCTACAGTAGTCCACATCAGGCTTTAGGGGGTCTGTTTCCCCAGCATGTGGCTCTCAGCCCTCCAGCATGGCACAATGCCTCAGATCCCAAAAACAGAGACATCTCTGCTGAGCCCAGCTGCCTATTTAAGGACAGCTAAGTGCTGCCAAAACCTGGACCGGTGTTCTGTCAGAATACTATACCTTATCAGAATGCTATACCCTCGTCACTTCCGGTGACACGGCTTCACTGGAAGTAACTATAATCAACTGGAGGAGGGGTGTGCGGTGCTGAGCAAGCGCAGATCCGCGGGTAAGTCAAAATTATAGCATCGCCGTGGGAGAAGCGCCCACTTAATGCGCATGCGCAAAACCGTCCGGGACACACTGCGCCTGCGCCCGGAGCCACGGCTGGGTAGTAGAGGTGTGTCCGCACGTGCGCACTCAGGGGTAAGGAGTTCTGATGGAACATTTTGCACTGACAAATCTACCTACCCCTGAGTGCGCACGTGCGGTGTAATCCTGATGTGTGTGGCCGACTGGAGTATATAGCTGCGCGTGCGCACCCTCTCCTACCCAGTCACCGGAAATGACGAGGGTATAGCATTCTGATAAGGTATAGTATTCTGACAGAACACCGGCACTTAAACTCCGGTCCGGTATTTGACCTCACCTGGCTGGAAACCAGCCAGCTGGAAAATACCTGCTTGGCCAGACACAACCCCTCACTGTGTCACAATATATATGTCAGTATCACTCTGATATAATTTGCTATTGCTGTCATTGCATTCAAGAGCTTAAAAGGATGTGAGGTTGGAGACAGAGAGAGCAAAAATTCTGAAAAATAAAAGACCTAAGAAAAGAAAGACAAGAGAAAAAAAATGTACTTCAGAGTGTTGTGTATACCAATTTTCAGGACAATTGGAGCACTTTCGATTCAGGTTAGACCCGAATAATTTTTTGGACAGATTCAGCAAATCAGGCATGAAACGAATTTCAAGAAATTTAAAACACTTTCAAAGTGTTTATACACATTCTGATATAGCGCCTCTCCGTGATATGCTATAATGCTGGAATTTGTTTGGCTGACATCACTGTTTTGCAGCAAAAGTTCAAAAGGATATGCAATAACTTCACACGCTTAAGAAAAGTTATGAAAACATAGAATTTCCATGTAATGGTCTGAAAGTATTCTTTATATCGTGTATCACATATCACATCACAAATTATGGGATGGAAATAATCCTGTAAATTATGATCACTGCTGGAAGGAAAAAAACAAAGGTGTGTAGACAGATGGATGAATAGATAGATAGGAGATAGATAGATGACCTATCATCAGGAATAGGTCATCAATAACTGATCGGCGGGTGTCTGACAGCCGGCACCCCCACCAATCAGCTGTTTCCTGGTCATTACACTGCACATCTTCTCCTGTAGAGCGGCGGTGTAGTGTGATTACAAATACTCGCTACAGTCAAGAAAATGGAGCGACTACTTGCCTTACACTGCACTTCCAAGATGACTTGCAGTGTAATAAACAGGATTCTTCAAACAGCTGATCGTCAAGGGTGCCGGCTGTCAGACCCCCACTGATCAGATATTGATGACCTATTCTGAGAATAAGTCATCACTATACACTCACCTAAAGAATTATTAGGAACACCTGTTCTATTTCTCATTAATGTGATTATCTAGTCAACCAATCACATGGCAGTTGCTTCAATGCATGTAGGGTTGTGGTCCTGGTCAAGACAATCTCCTGAACTCCAAACTGAATGTCAGAATGGGAAAGAAAGGTGATTTGAGCAATTTTGAGCGTGGCATGGTTGTTGGTGCCAGACGGGCCGGTCTGAGTATTTCACAATCTGCTCAGTTACTGGGATTTTCACGCACAACCATTTCTAGGGTTTACAAAGAATGGTGTGAAAAGGGGAAAACATCCAGTATGCGGCAGTCCTGTGGGCGAAAATGCCTTGTTGATGCTAGAGGTCAGAGGAGAATGGGCCGACTGATTCAAGCTGATAGAAGAGCAACGTTGACTGAAATACCCACTCGTTACAACCGAGGTATGCAGCAAAGCATTTGTGAAGCCACAACACGCACAACCTTGAGGCGGATGGGCTACAACAGCAGAAGACCCCGCCGGGTACCACTCATCTCCACTACAAATAGGAAAAAGAGGCTACAATTTGCACGAGCTCACCAAAATTGGACTGTTGAAGACTGGAAAAATGTTGCCTGGTCTGATGAGTCTCGATTTCTGTTGAGACATTCAAATGGTAGAGTCCGAATTTGGTGTAAACAGAATGAGAACATGTATCCATCATGCCTTGTTACCACTGTGCAGGCTGGTGGTGGTGGAGTAATGGTGTGGGGGATGTTTTCTGGGCACACTTTAGGCCCCTTAGTGCCAATTGGCCATCGTTTAAATGCCACGGGCTACCTGAGAATTGTTTCTTACCATTTCCATCCCTTCATGACCACCATGTACCCATCCTCTGATGGCTACTTCCAGCAGGATAATGCACCATGTCACAAAGCTCAAATCATTTCAAATTGGTTTCTTGAACATGACAATGAGTTCACTGTACTAAAATGGCCCCCACAGTCACCAGATCTCAGCCCAATAGAGCATCTTTGGGATGTGGTGGAACGGGAGCTTCGTGCCCTGGATGTGCATCCCTCAAATCTCCATCAACTGCAAGATGCTATCCTATCAATATGGGCCAACATTTCTAAAGAATGCTATCAGCACCTTGTTGAATCAATGCCACGTAGAATTAAGGCAGTTCTGAAGGCAAAAGGGGGTCCAACACCGTATTAGTATGGTGTTCCTAATAATTCTTTAGGTGAGTGTATATGGCAGGACAACCGCTTTAGGGCTGAATTGTCTCAGTAAATACATCCCACAGTTTTGGACTTCTTGGAGTGCTGCAAATGTTTTTGCTTCTTGCCCTTACATGACTTTGCTCAAAGTATGACTGCTGGCACCCACATTTTAATAATATATTGCGGCTGCTTTTTCAGTACGATAGGATAGATAGATAGATAGATAGATAATAGATATATATATAAGATAGAGATTGATTAGATAGATAGAAGATAGAGATTGTTTAGAGAGATAGATAGATAGATATGAGATAGAGATTGATTAGATAGATAGATAGATAGATAGATAGATAGATATGAGATAGGGATTGATTAGATAGATAATAGATAGATATGAGATAGAGATTGTTTAGAGAGATAGATAGATAGATAGATAGATAGATAGATAGAGCTTGAAAAATGAGGCAATACTCCAATGTAGATAAAAGGGTGATGGACCCGCTTTAGTATCCCAAAAGTGGGTCTGTCCCCCTTTTCTCTACATCGGAGTGCTGCCTCATTTTTCAAGTTGAATCTCTGGACTACTAGGCCACGGTTTTGGAGCAGTTGCATCGTTTCTTCACCTTTTGTGGCAGCGCTGCTGTTGTATCTTCTAGATAGATAGACAGCTAATGGTCTTCCTCTTTATTTAGTAGCTCTTATTTGATTATCAGCACATTATATGCCTGTCTTATACAGAGAATAAAGTAAATAACACTTGGTGTCTCGACAACAGTGGTTATGGACGCTGGCCAACCACCAGTTACACTTGAGCTGGGTTGAGCATTATGTATCTCACGAGTTTTGTTTGTTTGCTTTTTTTGTTTTTGTGCCCGCCGTGCACTTAAAGGTTAATGTGTCTGACTAAGGGGCCGTGCAGAACTTTACTCATCATAGCACCTGAAGAATTTAGGTAAGGTAAGAATTTCCTCCTCCATAAATCCTGCATGAGAAGCTTTGTGTTGTTCACATCACATAATAGTGTCTCTGCCCTGAGTGTAAATCAGATAAAGGCTCCCAGCAGGAAGAGGAGAAATATATTAGATAAAAGTATTCCGGTTTATTCTGCAGCAGTAAAACTTTTTTCTCTACATTCCCATCTCGATTGAGACATTTATATGATAGAAGTTGAAGAGTTCTCATTTCTTTCACCCCTTCCCCCCCTCTCACAGCGAGAGCACTGAACTGTACTGTATTAGCCTTGGCATTCCAGAATACTATGCTGAGTTTTACTTCTGGAATCCAACCAGCAGGGGATAGGAACCAGTCGGCCGCCATGGTGGATACGTTAGACTTCAGTGTGTTTGCCTTTCATGGCCTAAATAAATCCTCAACAATAAATATCTTGTGAGTTACATCAAATGATATCCAGCCAGCCCGTAAATAGACGCTTTGCGCTTGCTGATAAACCTCCAGATCTCATCTTGCATCGACTTGCCAAATTTCTTTTTTATATAAGACACTTATTGCCCAAGACATGAACATATTTCTTCTGGCTAAATGTCCGCAGTGCAATTTCTTAAAATCAATCACAAAAAAACAACCCTGGGGTCCTGAGTATGAATCCAATCAGGGACAACATCTACGTGGAGGCTACATGTTCTTCCAGGGTTCCTGAAGACCTCAAGAATTTCACACACTGACTATACAGTAAATTAAGTTAAAATATACACATCTTTACAGTATATGTAATATTTTGGATCAATTAATTATCAGGAAAACTTTCAAACACATGTCTTAGCTCTGTGTCGTCTTAGGTCCAAAATTCTTGCTGATCAGTTTCATAACATTTCTTTATAGGGGTCTATTTTTTTTTTTATACAGAGCTCCAAATCCTCTATATAGACTTACCTGAAGTCACCACTAGGGGTGGCTCTGGAGTTTGCTGCATACATTTCATGCATTAAATTCAATACTAACAGTGTATGCAATCAGCTCTTCGGCTCCCTCTAGAGTTCAGTATATGTCTATGCAGGGAATTTGGAGCTAGGGAAAAACTGCTAAGGCTAAGAAATTAACAAATGCACAATTCTGAACCTACTTAGATTAAATAGCAGTTTTTTCCCCTGCTGGTTCTTTGTATTTTAAATTTTGCATTTTAAATTTTTATTTGCATATTAATTGTCTAATAAAGCATTTGTAGATTTCTGTGTTATTGTCTCCTGTGCTATGAGTTTTTATTTTATTTTTTAGGTGACTGTCTGAATTTGGGATACATGGCAGTGTGTAATTTATTATTGAAGCCCATATTTTGATAGAAGGGATCTATTTAAACTAAAACACGATAGATAGATAGATAGATAGATAGATAGAGAGAAGATAGATAGATAATAGAAAAAGAGAAGATAGATAGATAGATAGATAGAAACAGAGAAAATAGATAGATAGATAGATAGATAGATAGATAGACCAACTGCACAAGCTACAGATATGAAATTTCCAACAGAGGCCATGTCGGTTATATCATCTTACAGTCTCTCATTCTATGACCTACGGTCATCCTCTCTTTTCATCCTCTAAGTCTTCTAGGACTTCTCTTGTGCTGCACCAGTCCTATGCAACTCATTGCCTTGGATCACATTAAGGTTCTTATTATTTTTGGAAGATGAAGACATTCAGATGGTTACTGGATGTGCATATGTAATAGGGCTTCAGTGTACATTCGATACCTCAGTGGCAAGGCTACCTCTCTTTTATCCCAAGACAGTGGTTTAGAAATCCTCCTACCCCGATGTGGTTACCTTCAAATGGCCGCATGACCATTCCCAACCAGAGGCACATTAACCATGGAGGTAGACGCCATGACTGCTATGGAGCCCAGGCCTTTGCATGGAACTCTTTCTCTTGCTTCCAAACATGAAACCACTTTTCTGCAGCCACCACTAGGGGGAGCTTAATACATAGAAATGTGTACAGCTTTTATTGAATTCAATGGTAACTCTTTAAATTCGAATGCACCGAGCTCCCCCTTATTAGTGTCCATAGGCAGCCAGTGTTTTGACATACTATGTGAATAGAAACAGAGAATTTTGATCCGTATGGGGGAAATTTATATGGTGTTTAGAATGAGTACAATATTTATGAAGCATCTGCTCCACTTTTGCCTACATGGAAGTTGGATAAAGTGGGTAAGGCAGAGCATAATTTTATTTTAGTTAAAGGGGTTATCCCATGAATAATGTAAAAAAATGTAAATCAGACATCATATAGTACGTGTCATTCTCTTTCTAACAAAGCTAGAACCCACCCTGTACCTCACATGGATCCAGACATCTCCCCATTCATTGCTCTGCTAGATTTATATCATAAGATATCCAGGTTGTAACATACCCTTAAACAGATGGTATCTCCTCAGAAAGACCGCACACCCCAATGCGCGTTTCGGTGGAACACCTTTATCTGGGGGCCAATAAGATAAGGATAAGGGTATTTTACAACCTGGATATATTATGTGTTACTCTGTATTTATTGGTAGGGTAGGGATACTGCCTCTGACTTGTAAATTGGGCTTTTTTTGCACATTACTAGTATAGCACTTTGCACTTTAACATGTATGGATGCCCATTCAGTAGGTTACTTGTAGTGTTCCCTCCTCTTACTCCTCTTTTTGGTCATACCCATGATATACATCTCCCAGTGGTGTACCACACTCAGTATTTTTATGTTTGTCATCTTTTTTTGTATGTTTTTGAATATACTCTAATAAAATTGTATCTTAATTATAGCTATTGAGTCTCAGTGTTTTGTTGTAGATTTATATCAAGCTGACAGCTCAAGGGGAGTGTCTTTTCTGCTGCAGCTAAGGGGGCGTGTCCATGCTCTCCCTATCACAGCTCAGGGGGCGTGTTTATCCCCTCCCTATCACAACTCAAGAGGCAGTTGAAAGATGAAACTGAGCATGTGCGACCTTCTCAGTGAGCAGGACAAAGAAATAAGAAAAAGAACAAACAGCAGGTGGCGCTATACAGATACATTTTATTGAATAGCATATTATTGAATATGCTACATTTTTAATTAAATGCAATTACAAAAGTATTCATATCCAGGTGCTGGTTTGAAAACTGTAGAATTTTTTTCCTGGGACAACCCCTTTAAATAATTCCCCACAAAAGCATACTGGACACTCAGTTTTGATATTTGTGTATGCCCCTGCCCATAAGCCAGCCCTGTCATGTAGCAGTCTGCCACTGTCACAAAGTCAGTTTTTGGGTGAGCTGTATTCAGAATTTTGCTCTGAAGCCCTTGTATTGTCAGTTACACTTGCACATATACCCTGCATATTGCTCGAGGAGCCTCCTCTCCATCTCTTTCATTCATTCTGTTGGTCATCGAGCTCGGAGAACTCGTATGTTGGAGCGATTATTGTATATTTGCTCAATTAATTTATTTTTAAACAATAATAAACCTTTTGTAACTAAAGTCTAAACAAACACATAGCTCGATAGCTATAAAACACTCCTGAAAAACTCCATAAAATGTAACCGCACCGGTCAACATTTACTGAAGGAAAGACAAAAGCAGTAACAGATATGACTGCAGCTTATTTAACTTCTTCTGCAGTGGACCACAGAAACATTTAACCTGTCTCCAAGGTATATTAACAGCTCTGCTTAAACAAGGGGAGAGCCAACAAAATCTAGCTGAGCCTCAGTGTCTGTTATTAATTCTTATTTAGTATTAGATGCGGTTATTCAAAGTCAGCAAGAAACACAACAGAAAAACTTTGTAATCTAACTAATCTAATCAAAATCTACTTTCCAGCGGAAGTATGTATGGCACAATGCTAAGTCTATGAAGTTATATTAACCCCCAATTGCATGCAAATGGTTTAAAGGGGTTTCCTATAATGACTATGTTTTTTAACAGATATGCTCATGCTGTTGCTTGCCTCATGGATATCTTCGCAAGTTTTTTTTTTCTTTAATTTGGAAATGTTTTCACCATGTAAACCAATCCCACTTGTTTGTTTCCATCTTGTATGTAGCACTTTCTGTTCCTGTATCCAACCAAACCCATGATGCACTTCTCCTTCCTCTGTCACAGTTTCAGCCCCGCCCCTAACAACATCTGGTTTATAGCTCCTCCCACCCAGCTAGTTACATAGACACTCCACTATCACTGCTCCTAACAACTCTCATTTAGTTTACAGCTCCTTCCACCAGATACATAGACACTCTCGTATCACTGCCCCTAACAACGCCCAGCTAGTTTATAGCTCCTCCCACCAGCTAGTTACATAGACACTCCCCTATCACTGCCCCTAACAACACCCAGCTAGTTTATAGCTCCTCCCACCAGCTAGTTACATAGACACTTCCCTATCACTGCCCCTAACAACACCCAGCTAGCGTTCAGCTCCTCCCACCCAGATAGTTACATGGACACTCCCATATCACTGCCCGTAACAACACCCAGCTAGTTTATAGCTCCTCCCACCCAGATAGTTACATATACATCCCCCTAACACTGCCCCTAACAACACCCAGCTAGTTTATAGCTCCTCCCACCAGCTAGTTACATAGACACTCCCCTATCACTGCCCGTAAAAACACCCAGCTAGTTTATAGCTCCTCCCACCCAGATAGTTACATAGACCCTCCCCTATCACTGCCTGTAACAACACCCAGCTAGTTTATAGCTCCTCCCACCCAGCTAGTTACATAGACACTCCCTTATCACTGCCCCTAACAACACCCAGCTATTTTATAGCTCCTCCCACCCAGCTAGTTACATAGACACTCCCTTATCACTGCCCCTAACAACACCCAGCTAGTTTATAGCTTCTCCCACCCAGCTAGTTACATAGACACTACCCTATCACTGCCCCTAACAACAACCAGCTAGTTTATAGCTCCTCCCATCCAGCTAGTTACATAGACACTCTCTTATCACTGCCCCTAACAACACCCAACTAGTTTATAGCTCCTCCCACCAGCTAGTTTCATAGACATCCCCCTAACACTGCCCCTAACAACACCCAGCTAGTTTATAGCTCCTCCCACCAGCTAGTTACAAAGACACTCCCCTATCATTGCCCCTAACAATGCCCAGCTAGCTTATAGCTCCTCCCACCCAGCTAGTTACATAGACACTTCCCTATCACTGCCCTAACAACACCCAGCTAGTTTATAGCTCCTCCCAACAGCTAGTTACATAGACACTCCCCTATCACTGCCCGTAACAACACCCAGCTAGTTTATAGCTCCTCCCACCCAGATAGTTACATAGACCCTTCCCTATCACTGCCCGTAACAACACCCAGCTAGTTTATAGCTCCTCCCTCCCAGCTAGCTGCATAGACTGCCCCGCCCATGGACATAACATCACAAGAAATACGAAAGAGCTGCATGGACATGGTCATGTGACCACAGCCCAGAATGGGAGATAGGAGCAATAAATGTAAAAGAAATTCTATTTTATAGGATCTTGATGCAAACTGTAAATCCCTTTAAACAGTATATATGCAGTGAGCCTGGGAGGAGAGAGGGCGGAGGACAGACGTGGTAGCGGCGGGGAGGATAGGAGTGGTAGTAGTCACAATGGCGTGCCTCACTCTGGCACCCCCTGGACCATGCATTGATGTGAAGGTCACACTCTTTCTTCTCCTCAGGGTTTGGGGTCTCTTGCCTAGTAGTAGGTGTGGTGCCCTTGAAGTTGGTGGATTTTGGGGCGCAAGACAGGGCTCCTTTGGTATACTGGGAAAGGCTACTTTCACACTTGCGTTGTTAATTATGGTATTAAAGAGGACCTTTCACCTAAAAAAAAAATGTAAACTAAGACCATAGCTTTACTTACATGCCCCCATGAAGTGTTGATAGTTTTTTCTTTTTTCAAACTGTGCCCCCGTTTGTCCGCTATGCCCCCCCGGAATAATTCCCGCCGTCTATGCTAATGAGCCAGCCTCAAATGGGCTGGCTTTAAAAGTTCTCCTCGGCGTGCCTTCTCTCTTCTCCCTGGCACGGAGCGCATCCAATCAGCGCGCTCCGCTCTTAGCCGGATAGACGAAATCGCTCCAGTTCTCTGAAGTCTCGCGAGAACTGGAGCGTCTTCTCCCTGGCTAAGAGCGGAGCGCGCTGATTGGATGCGCTCCGTGCCAGGGAGAAGAGAGAAGGCACGCCGAGGAGAACTTTTAAAGCCAGCCCATTTGAGGCTGGCTCATTAGCATAGACGGCGGGAATTATTCCGGGGGGGCATAGCGGACAAACGGGGGCACAGTTTGAAAAAAGAAAAAACGATCAACACTTCATGGGGGCATGTAAGTAAAGCTATGGTCTTAGTTTACTTTTTTTTTTTAGGTGAAAGGTCCTCTTTAAGATCCAGCAGAGGATCCCAATTCCGTTAATAAATGAATCCCTTTTGAGTTTGCACATCAGAATGCATCCGTTCCGTTAGGATGCGGTCGTGTGAATTTAAAACAGAAAAAAATGCTTCCGTCACTAAATACAATAAAAGTCAGAGGGTGACGGATCAGTTTTTTTTAGGCTCCTAAAAAACGGATCCGTCACCACTGACACATAGTTTTTAGTGCTGGATCCGTTTTTTACCGTTTTTATGACCGGACACAAAACCACAGCTTGCAGCGGTTTTGTGTCCAGTCACAAAAGGGAATGCTGACGGAACGGAAGACATCCTGATGTATCCTGAACGGATCTCTTTCCATTCAGAATTCATGAGGATTAAACGGAAACATTTTTTTTTCTCGTATTGAGATCCTCTGCCGGATCCCAATACTGGAAAACAACAACTCAAGTGTGAAAGTAGCCAAAGAGAGAATCTGCGACAGAGCAGGGTGAGAAGGCAAGATAATGATGAGGCCGGCTTTAGGGGTATTAGGGGTATTAAGGGATTTATATATCAGGTAACCGCTAACACATTACGTAGCGTCAAGATTACCGTGCATTATCATTAAATGCATTGTGCTGCAATAACTACATTAATATAAGTTTTATTCTGCACATTAGTGAAGTTCTGCATCTTAGCCAAATGTAACTTTGCTGTAAGATTCATATTTCTGCCCAGATGTTCGTTTAAAAATATATATTTTTTAATACTCTTGTTTTCTAAATAACTGTGGCATTTCCCAGGCACATACTGTGTTCCCTGACCCCATGGACTTCTAGGCAGGAAGACAGGAACAGTGGCCAGAACGGACCCAGTTTATTCTCGCCGTACTTGTCCACCGGGGGAGGTCTAGCCATAGACCCTACAGGGAAGGGGGCTGCCCAAGCTCTCCTCACGGCCACCAGGTGCCATCCTGAATTCAACTGTCTTGCAGTCCTCAGGAGGATGATACAGTTGAATACTGCAGCGGGGGAGGCAGTATATTGTGCTGCACTGTGGTATTTGGTTCTGCTGGGGGCTATTTTGTGCAGCTCTGTGGTATTTGGTTCTGTTGGGGCAGTAAATTGTGCTGCGCTGTGGTATTTGGTTCTGCTGGAGCAGTATATTGTGCTGTGCTGTGGTATTTGGTTCTCCTGGGGCAGTATATTGTGCTGTGCTGTAGTATCTGGTTCTGCTGGGGCAGTATTTTGTGCAGCTCTGTGGTATTTGGTTCTTCTGGGGTCATATTTGGTGTTGTGCTGTGGTATTTGATTCTGCTGGGGTGATATGTGGTGCTGCGCTGTGGTATTTGGTTCTTTTGGGGTGGTATATTGTGCTGCACTGTGGTATTTGGCTCTGTTGGGACAGTATATTGTGCTGCACTGGTATTTGGCTCTGTTGGGGCAGTATATTGTGCTGCACTGTGGTATCTGGTTCTGCTGGGGGCAGTATATTGTGCTGCACTGTGGTATCTGGTTCTGCTGGGGTGGTATTTTGTGCTGCTGGGGGGAGTATATTGTGCTACGCTATGGTATTTTGTTCTGCTGGGGCAGTATATTGTGCTGCACTGTGGTATCTGGTTCTGCTGGGGCAGTACATTATGCTGCACTGTGGTATCTGGTTCTGCTGGGGCAGTATATTGTGCTGCACTGTGGTATCTGGTTCTGCTGGGGTGGTATTTTGTGCTGCGCTGTGGTATTTGGTTCTGTTGGGGCAGTATATTGTGCTGCACTGTGGTATTTGGTTGTGCTGGGGCAGTATATTGTGCTGCGCTATGGTATGTTGTTCTGCTGGGGGGAGTATATTGTGCTGCACTGTGGTATTTTGTTCTGCTGGGGTGGTATTTTGTGCTGCACTACAGTATTGCAGGCTCCACCTACTTGTGTCGCCCTGCTTTCTGTCAATTTGGACCCGTCTACAACATGGGGCCACTTTTTTTTTTTTTTTCCAGGGCCACTTTAAGTTCCCAGTCCGCCCCTGTTGTCCAGCCCCCAGTATCATCTCAGGGAGGGTTTTCAGGGTAGCAGGGGGCGCCGTCACACCGAAACGTATAAAGTTGTCCTTCACCAGTGCCCAAAACACCACTAGGTCGTCCTTATCATTTCCTGAATAACCCCATTAACTCCTGACCACTAAGGGTAGGTTTACATCTGCTGTAGGTAAATCCGGTAATCTTTTCCGGCAAAGGAGCAGACTACCAGAGTAACCGTATCCTGCATAGCCGGACACCACCGGGCACTTCCGGATCCCTATTCAAACTTATGGGATCTGACGGGGATCGGGCTGGTTACCGGCATAAATGCCACCAGGACAGGAAATGCACGATAGAAAACCTGTCCATTTTGACACTCTTACTTCACGTGGAAACAACACATAATCATAAGGTGATGATTTCCTGGACCGCGCTCCGCAGCTGTGCAGCTTCTCCTCTGACTGAAGGACCTAGGAAAAAAACACCTAAATTCTATTATCAAGTGTTCATTATGTTTAAGTGCTCACTGTCTGAGGATTAACAATTCACTTATTTGCCTTTTTTTACTGACGTTTTATGGACAAAATGTGTAGAGGGTATGCACTTCATAAATTTCTAATGCTAACCTCCCAAGGACTATAAAAAACAAACACAGGAGGGTTTACAGGTCACCGGTGGGGTGGAGAGAGGTGATTTGTGAGTCAGAGAAAGGTTACTCACTTTTCTGGGTAAGTGGAAAAAAAGGGAATCTATATTTTATGATGGCTGGTATAAGGAGGAGGCGATATCCTACTAAACAATCCAAAAAGGTACAAGAAAAAGTGGAAAAGTTGGAAAATAGAAAAAAAAATATAAATATAAATATAAAAAATATATAAAAATGTAAAAAGTTGCCATGTCAATTAATGTGACCAGTATTGAGCCTTAGGGGTGCAAAGATTTACACAACTACATTATTTTCTGTCATCTTTATTTAGGGAGCGTCACCCTATTCTGCCGTGCTTCACGCTTTTACATTTGGGGAAGTAGCAAACGAGAAAATTACAAATGGTATTTCAGCTCAGTTAATGGTGGACAAGAATTTTACAGTTTTCTCCTGAAAAAGATGTTTCGAAGCAGCTGAGAGAAATATTAAAAAGAATAATGACCGCCGTAGTGTAAATCATAACGAATATTAAAAGTCAGCTCAGTGTTCTGTGACCTGTATTCATCCTTAGGCTTGGGGGGTCCAGCCTGGGACTCCCAGTGATTTCCCCACACAAATTAGCTGATGTCATGCCTTGTACTGCAGCTCAGCCACACGCAAGATGATCAGATATTGATGGTCAATCCTAAAGGTGGCCATACAACTTAGATAGTCCAAACAGCGAATCCCCCCAAAACAACTCCTATCCACCCCCTGCCCCCCATGTCAGACACATGTATGTTCAGCTGAGGTTGCACATTTTCTCAGTAGGAAAAAAGGGAGGAAGCCCCGACTAGAACCCTCAGTTGTCGGCTGGCTTATGTCCTAACAGCAATGGAGCGAGGCGCAGATATAGCGGAGTGCGCTTTGACTTGGGTGGAAGTACTCAGGCTAGGAAGGGGTTAAGGTTTGGAAGTTGGTTGGGGGGAGGAGTGAGGTTTCGCGGGCAGTATATAGGAATGGGGGAGTGGTTTGGCACGCAGGCGTCAGTGCAAGGGAGAGTGTTTCAGCAGCAAGATGTCGTCTCTGGAGGATCTGTTGGCTGCGGTCAGGGCTGCAGTTCGTGAGCATGGTGCGGAGCGTCTGCATGAGACCATCCAGGCGGCTCTTATCCCATCCCCCATGGCAGTGGCGGCTGAGCAACCCTATAGGGCCAGGAGGTCGGTCCCACCGGAGCGGTTGAGTCCGGAGTCTACTCCACGTGTGCGCCGGCGTCTCCGGAGTCCCCCAGTGAACCCTCCGCTGCAGCCTGTGGTGCCTGTGCCCAGTGGTGCGCCCAGGCGCAGCGGGAGGAATTCTTCGGTGCGTGGTGGAGCGACGGGAGAGGGCCGGGATAACCCCGGTTCCGTCCCCCAGGCGGCGAGAGGCAGGGAGCGTGGGCCGGCGCGTGTCTCCCCTGGTGAGCAAACCCTTGCGGCCTTACCTGAGGTTCGGAGGGGCAGTGCGGTCGGGCGGTCTTGCAGCCTGGGCCTTCCTGAGAGCAGGGCAGCGAGGTCTTCTGCGCCGCGGCTGGCGGCTTCCGGTCGGCGGCTGGAGCGCTTGAGGACGGAGGTGCGCAGAGGAGGAGGGCGTAATGTGAATGCGTCGCGGCCCCTGGCGGTGGGCCGGCGACATGGCAACGTGGATGGGAACAGGGTGGTTGCCTTGTCCCCTGATCTGGTACTGCAGGATGCGACTTCTGGCGGCCCCGCTGGACAGCATGTTTTGATGGAGAGGATGGTGGAGGACAGTGAGCGGCCCTGTGTTGAGGCTGGTGCGGCAACTGAATTCCTGGATGGCGGTCTCCTGCAGGAGCGGGGTGATGTGGAGCTGTCGCCATTGGAGGAGGGAGAGGTGGATCCGGGTGAAGATTCAGCGGCAGGCGGTATGGACGTCCCTCCAGGGGAAGAAGATGTGCCGTGCTGTTCGACTGCGCCACTGAGGACGTCTGGGAGGAGTTCCGCGGCTGCCGGTGATGTTGCCCGGGGATGGCCAGGTGAGAGACCGGCGGGTCAGAGTCCTGTTGGGGGGGGTGGGGGCACTGTGGGTATTAATGTGGGGGGTTCTGATGCTTTGGTGCGGGAGGTATTGTCAGGTATGTTGTCTTTATTATCGCGATTGGGTTCCGGGCCTGCGGCGGCGCCAGTGTCAGTCTGGGCTCCGGTACCGGCTGTGGGACAGGTGCAGGGTCCGGCGTTGGGTCCTGTGGGGACGGGTGAGGACGGCATTAGAGGGGGTACCCAGGCATCAGGGTCGGGAGTGGTAGCGACGGCTGTGGGTGAAGTGGGGGATGGTGTTCGGTTGGCGGATGCGGCTAAAGGGGAGATTTATGTGTGTTTTGAGGGGCCGCTGGGGGCTCACTTAAAGCAGGAGGTTAAGGATAAGAAATGGCGGGATGAGTTTGTGGAGATTTTTGCGTTGCTTCCCTTGGAAAAATTTAATTTGGATAGGGGTAGGCCGGACGAGAGTAAGAAGGAGGAGAGGAGGCGGTACCGGCTGATTCCGCGTACCTTTCAGAATTGGCTGCAAGCTTTTGCCATCTTGGCTAGTGTAGTTGGGGAGAAGGCGCCTGAGCACTGCTCGGCTCTCTTCTGTTATATGGATGCTATCGGTGAGGCGCATCGGACTTAAGGGGGTGTGGCGTGGCTTAGGTATGACAAGCAGTTCCGGCAGCGGAAGGCGGTCAGGCCTAGCATTCGTTGGGACCACAAGGATATTGGTCTGTGGATGCGATTGATGGCAGCACCTAGGGGGGTCCTCAGCCCTTTCGTGGGGGGGCCGGGGGTGTCTCGGCCTCGGAGGCATCTGGGAGTGGCAGGAGGGGTTTTTGTTGGTAGTACAATGAGGGACATTGTAGGTTCTTGTCCGACTGCCGGTACAAACATGAGTGTTCCGGGTGTGGCGGTTCCCATAGCTTGTCCCGGTGCTTCAAGCGAGGTAAGGGTAAGGGATCCGAGGTTGTGCAGAAGAGGGGTGACGCCGGTGAGGGTGGACGAGATGGAGCCGTATTTAAGGATGTATCCAAATAAGGAGGAGGCGCACTTGTTGTTGGCGGGGTTAACCGAGGGTTTTGTTATTCCATGTGGTTTGGTGGGTGTCAGTCGGGCGCTGCAGAATTTGTCTTCGGCATTGCGCCATCCGGCTATGGTGAGGGATAAGATTGCCGGGGAGGTTGCTGCTGGTAGGGTTGTAGGCACCTTTTCGGAGTGTCCTTTGCCGGATTTGTGGGTTTCTCCTTTGGGTTTGGTTCCTAAGAAGGAGCCCAATAAGTTTAGGCTTATTCATCATTTGTCTTATCCGCTTGGCGGGTCGGTGAATGATGGTATTGCGGATGAGTTGTGCTCGGTGTCGTACACGTCTTTTGATGAGGCGGTGCGGTGGGTGTGACGTTTTGGGCAGGGCGCTCTACTCGCGAAGACGGACATTGAGGCCGCCTTTCGGTTGTTGCCTATTTACCCTGATAGCTTGCATTTACTGGGTTTCCAGTGGGATGGCTGTTATTACGTTGATTGTTGTTTACCGATGGGTTGTGCAATTTCGTGCTCATTGTTTGAGGCGTTTAGCTCCTTTTTGGAATGGGTGATAAAGAAGGAGGCGGGTTGAAGTTCGGTCTTGCACTACTTAGATGATTTTCTGTTTTTGGGTCCGGCTGGATCTAGGGTTTGTTCTGTTTTGTTGCGCACCATGGATAGGGTCGTGGCGCGTTTTGGTATTCCGTTGGCGGCTGATAAGATGGAGGGCCCTTCCACGGTTATAACGTTTTTGGGGATCGAGATTGACAGTGTGGCCATGGAGTGTCGTTTGCCGGTTGATAAGGTGTCTGATCTGTTGGATGAGGTGTTGTTCTTGCGGAGGGCGAAGAAGGTCCAGCTCAAGCGGGTTCAGTCGGTTTTAGGGAAATTGAATTTCGCCTGTCGTATCTTGCCAATGAGGCGGGTGTTTTGTCGTTGCTTGGCCCTGGCTACGGCGGGCGTTGCTGCACCTTTTCATTATTTGCGTTTGCCTGCTGCGGTGAAGGAGGATTTGGTGGTGTGGGAGAATTCTTTGTCGGAATATAATGGCCGGTCCGTGTGGATGGAAGCGGTGGTTGGTAGTGTTGATTTGGACTTGTTCTCTGACGAGTCGGGTTCATTTGGTTATGTTTTTTTTTTTAAGGGTCAGTGGAGTGCGGGTGCGTGGCCGGTGGAATGGAGGCAGGCCGGTTTCCTTACTAACTTGGTATTGTTGGAGCTTTTTCCTATTGTTCTGGCTACGGAGTTGTGGGGGGACTTGCTTAGGAATCGGCGGGTTCGTTTCTACTGTGACAATATGGGTGTGGTTCAGGCGATTAACAGCCAGACGGCGAGCTCGCCTCCGGTTTTGAATTTGCTGCGACATCTGGTGTTACGGGGTTTGCAGTTGAATGCATGTTTTGTTGCAGTGCATGTGCCTGGCGTGGATAACTCACTTGCTGATTCCCTTTCTCGCTTTCAGTGGGATCGTTTTCGCGGCCTGGCGCCGGGTGCCGAGGTCACAGGGTTGCTCTGCCCCCAGTGGCTCTGGAGCGTGGCCTTGGGGTGTCGGCGGGCCTCATTAGACAGTCTCTGAGTAGAGGTACGTGGTCGGCCTATTCTGCAGTGTGGGTGTTGTGGGAGGACTTGATTGAACGGATGGGTGGTTGCGGGTCTTTTGCGGAATTTAGGACGTTGTTGATTTTTTGGGTGGGTCAGTTTTATGCGGAGGGTTTGTCGTTTTCGGTTGCATCAAAAAGGGTGGCGGCTGTCGCCTTCTGGTTGCGCCTGAGGGGCTTGGCTGATGTGTCTAGGTGTTTTATGGTGCGGCAGGCCTTGAAGGGTTACCGTCGTAGTGTGGTGCGGAAGGATACTAGGAGGCCGGTTTCTTTTGCGGTGTTGCAGACGCTGTGGAAGGAAGCGGGGTGGGTTTGTCTGTCGGCGTACGAAGTGTGTCTGTTTAGGGCGGCGTTTGTGTTGGCCTTTTTTGGGGCTTTTCGGATTTCTGAGTTGGTGGCAGCAAGTCGCACGAGTGGGGGCGGTTTGTTGTGGGAGGATGTTGTGCTGGTGGATGGTGCTTTGAGATGTCGGATTCGCAAGTCAAAAACTGATCAGGTGGTTAAGGGCGTGGTTGTATGGCTTAGGCCGCTTGCGGAATCGGTTGTTTGCCCAGTGCGTTGTGTCAGGGAATTTTTGGCGTTGCGGCCGGGTGGCACGGGTGCTTTGCTGGTTCATGTGGACGGATCGTGTTTGTCTCGGTTTCAGTTTGTGGCTGTTTTTAGGAGATGTTTGTCGGCTGCTGGTTTTCCTGCGAATGAATTTGCGTCACACTCATTCAGGATTGGGGCCGCGACGGAGGCGGCTATGTGGGGGCTTGGAGAGGAGGTCATAAAGCGTATAGGGCGATGGGAGTCTGATTGTTTTCGTTCATATGTTAGGCCTCATCTCTTGTAGTGTGTGGGGATGAATTGTTGTGGGATCAATTTGTGGGGAGCGGGTTTGGCAGTGACGGTTGTTTGATTTTGACTTTGTTTGTTTTGTTGCAGGGGTGGCTCCTTGTCTTGCGTGGATTTTTGGGCATTCGTATGTCTACTGGGGGGCTTTGCGAGCTGATGTTCGGCGGAACGGCCGTCAATTGGGTTTTTCGATGGAGGAACTGCAAGTCCGGTGGATTGGTGTAAGGGGGCTTCTTTGGGGGCGGGTTTTGCCTGAAATCCGTACGAACGTCCTGTTGGATCGCTCACCTGATATTTTGGTTTTGCATGCGGGTGGCAATGATTTGGGGGTCCGTCGGTCGCGGGATGTGATACGGGACATCAAGTTGGACGTGTTGCGTTTGGTGTCGGATTTTCCGGACTTGCTGTTGGTGTGGTCGGAGGTGGTGGCGAGGAGTAGTTGGCGTTTTGCACAGTCGGTGGACCGAATTAACAAAGCTCGGGCAAAGTTAAACAAGGAGGTGGGGCGTTTTGTGCGCAGGCAAGGTGGTATAGTGGTTCGTCATCGGGAATTGGAGGCGGCGTCGCCTCAATTCTTGAGATCTGATTGCGTGCATCTTAATGATGTGGGTATTGATATGTGGGCCTTGGGTATCCAAGAGGGGTTGGAGACGGCCCTTAGGGTGTGGCAGGACGCCCACAGGTGAGGTGTCACCGGTGGTCTTCTGGTGGCTGATTTATATGAGATCCTGGGGGAGCAATACAATGGTTTAAGAGATGCAGGACATGTTGGAGCCTGTATCTCATGTGGTTTGTGAATGCCGAGGATGGGGCTCCTGTTTGGGCTAAAAGGTCTACAGGAGGAGATACTTGGATACTTCAAGGATTTGGTGCCCTTGGGTCGGTGAGTGCGGCCAAGGGTAATTTTGAAGTATAAGGAGAGATGGTTACGGAAGATACCGCTTGGTTGTGTTGCCCTCCAGGATCCTTGTTACGGTACAGTGGTTCATAATGTTGATGGATGTATTAAAGTGATTATTGTTATTATGTTATTTGTGTGTACAATAAAGTTGGCCGTAATGGTCATTTTACCAAGCAAGAAGGTGTCAGAGTGGTTATTGGTAAGGGAGGGGCTTAGTGAATATAGCCTGAGGAGAAATCCCGATACACATAAGATAGATAGATAGATAGATAGATAGATAGATAGATAGATAGATAGATAGATAGAATGATAATAATAATAATAGATAGATAGATAGATAGATAGATAGATAGATAATAGAATCCCCAATATCATAAAAACAAAATGCTACACATACATAATGAAAAAAACATGAAAAATAAAAAATACATTAACAGTATAGGACAGTAACAACTGTCAGAAGTGATAGAGAGATAGATACATATATAGATTAGATAGATAGATAGATAGATAGATAGATAGATAGATAGATAGATAGATTAAGATACACAGATACATAAATAACATGAATGGATGGAAAGATGGAAAGATAGATAGATTATAGATAAATATATATTAAAAAGATAGACAGAAAGATAGATAAATAATAATAGATAGATTTATAGATAGATAATAGAATCCCAATACCATAATATACACATACATAATGAAAAAAACATGAAAAATTAAAAATACATTAACAGTATAGGACAGCAACAACTGTCAGAAGTGATAGATAGATAGATAGATAGATAGATAGATAGATAGATAGATAGATAGATAGATAGATATAGTGTATTTGTAATGCCTTCAGACCCTTTTAATTTTTTCTACATTTTGTTTTAGCCTCAGTCCTAGGCGTCTTGTTTGACGGAATCCATGCACTGGCTATACCATCCCTACAGTGAGGCATGGCGGTGGCAGTATCAAGCTGTGGGGCTGTTTTCAGTGGATGGGACAAGGAGACTGGTTGGTGTTAAGGGAAAGCTGAATGGAGCAAAGTGCAGAGATATTCTTAATGAAAACCTGATCCAGACTCTTCTTGACCTCAGAATGGGCCAAGGGTTCACCTTCCAACAAGACAATGACCCTAAGCACACAGCCAAGACACCACAGGAGGGGCTATTAATGTCCTTGAGTGGCCAGAGTCCTGACTTGAACCCAATTGAACATCTCTGGAGAGACCAGAAAATGGCTGTCTACTGATGGTTCCCATCCAACCTGACAGAGCTTGAGAGGATCTGCAGAGAAAAATGCCAGAAAATCCCCAAATCCAGGTGTGCAAACCTTGTGGCATCATTTCCAAAAAGACTGGAGGCTGTAATCACTGCCAGAGGGGCTTCACCTAAGTCCTGAGTAAGGGGTCTGAAGACTTATGGCAATGCAAGATTTTAGTATTTCCTTTTCAATAAATTAGTAAAGATTTCTAACATTCTGTTAACTTTCTCATTATGGAGGATTGAGTGCAGAATGGATTTTTATTTTTTTATTTTAGCACAAGGCCTCGACATAACAAAAGGTAAACTCAAGTTACAACCAAAGGATGGGTGGAGATGGAATTAAGAGAAGGGAAGTGAGTCCAGATTTCTGCATTTCTGCATAAGTATCAAAGGTAGTGTTGAGCGAGCATGATCGGCCGAATACCAGTTCGGCTCAAGCATCGTTATGCTCGGCACATGGCGGTACTCGGACAGTAAAATTATCCGCGCCACATCTCCAGTTTAAAGTGTGCACATCCCTAAAATATCAGTGACATCCAGTGTACTTTTTCCGTAGACGGTGTCCCCTGCGAACAGTCAAATTATCCGCGCCACATCTCTTGTTTAAAGTGTGCGTATCCCTAAAATATCAGTCAGACCCAGTACTCTTTTTCCGTAGACGGTGTCCCCTGCAGACAGTAAAATTATCTGCGCCATATCTCCTGTTTAAAGAGTGCGCATCCTGAAAATATCAGTGACATCCAGTGCACTTTTTCCGTAGATGGTGTCCCCTGCAGACAGTAAAATTATCTGCGCCATATCTCCTGTTTAAAGAGTGCGCATCCTGAAAATATCAGTGACATCCAGTGCACTTTTTCCGTAAACAGTGTCCGCTGCGGACAGTTAAATTATCTGCGCCACATCTCCTGTTTAAAATGTGCGCATCCCTAAAATATCAGTGACATCCAGTGCACTTTTGCTGTAGACAGTGTCCGTTGCGGACAGTTAAATTATTCGCGCAACATCTCCTGTTTAAAGTGTGGGCATAAAAAAATTATTAGTGACATCCAGTGCAGTTTTTCCATAGATGGTGTCCACTGCGGACAGTAAAATTATCCGCGCCAAATCTCCTGTTTATTGTGTGTGCATCCCCAAAATATCAGTGACATCCAGTGCACTTTTTTCGTAGACGGTGTCCTCTGCAGGCAGTTAAATTATCCGCATCACATCTCCTGTTTAAAGTGTGCGCATCCCTAAAATATCAGTGACATCCAGTGCACTTTTTTTTTAGACACTGCGAACTGTGGGCCAGATTTATCACGACTCTGACAGCTCACTCCACTTTCACATGTGGCTAAAGTCAGTTTTGGCCAAGTCAGATTTATGATCGAACCTTTAAGACTGTAATAAATGTGGTTTGACGGTAGCAGTTTATCCGTAAGTAAGCAGCTTTACAAAAGTCGCACGTCTTTACGAAAAAGTTGCATGTTCTATTAAAAAGTCTCATAATATAAGCATGGTCCTCACTGGAGTAAAATTGCGATTTTTTTTTGCGACTTTTTTGCGACTTTTTAAATAGTCCCAATAGTAAATCTGTCTAGAGATTAATTTACATAAGAAAACACGCCCACTTTCAGAAAACTGGCGAGCATAATGCAGAGCAGAAAAAAGTCCCAAATTTGTGCGCATTTTCTCGCAAATTATTCACTCCATTATTCTGACTTGAGCTAATGATAAATCTGGCCCAGTGACTTTACTTGTGGTACCTGTCCTGTTTAACGTTTCCTCATCACAAATAACTTTGTAAATCTATTTGCGCATACACTTTCAAATCCTACGCTACTGTACGTGTGACATACTTTCAAGCATATATCACATTTAAAATGAAGAAGGCGAGCAGTAAGGGACGGAGAAGAGGCCGTGATGCTAATGGTGCACGCAGAGGCCTTGGCCCTGGGCGCAGAGAAACAGTGCCTACTGCCAGAGCACAAGAAAAACAATCATCCAAAATATGTAGCTTCATGTCCCAGTTTGCAGGGCGGCGCAGGATACCACTCTTGAAGTCAGACCAGTGCGGATTGCAGCAGCTAATGCTGCTAGTCAGTTAAGCAGCACCCTGTCTTCCACCAAGTCCAGTCTCAGTAGCCAGGAGTCTGGTCAACACAATCCTTACCCTGATCCTCCTTCCTCCCACCATTTACAGTCTGGCCAAACAAGTGATCCCACACTTGGATATTCCAAGGACCTCTTTTCATCGTCATTACTTGATTTGGCCCTCTCGCCAAGCACGCTTGAAGAGGGACACTGATTCCCAACCTCTTGAACATCCACAGTAACAAGAACATTACGGTGAGGAACGGCAATTAGTGTTTAATGAGATGGATGATGATGATGAGACACAGTTGCCAATGAGTCAACCGCAGTTACTGTCTAAAGAGGTTGACGAAGAGGATGAAAAACAGTTGTCAATCACTAAGTTTGTGGTTAGGTCAACAAATCAGGAGGATGATCAGAGTGAGGAAGTGGAAGAGGAGATGGTGGACGATGAGGTCACTAACCCAAGGTGGAAAGCTGAGCGAGGACAGCAGTACAGAGGGGGAGGGATCTGCAGCACGACAACAGGCTGGAAGAGGCAGTGGGGTGGCAAAAGGGAGAAGGCGGGCCACAACACACAGGCCCACAACTGTTTCACGGAGCAACCCCTTGCGGAAATCTCCCTTGCCAAGGGGTAGGTGTTTCGCAGTATGGCGCTTTTTTTAGGAAAGTGCGGACGACAAAAGAATAGTAGTTTGCAACCTGTGCCATATGAAAATGAGCCAGGGCGTGAACACTAGCAACCTCACCACCACCAGCATAATCCGGCATCCAAGCACCGTAATAAGTAGGACGAACGCCTCGGTCCACAATCTGTGTCTGCGGGTCACACCACTGCCTCCTCTTCCCCTGTGTTATGTGCTGGCCAATCCCCTGTCGAAGGCGCAGGCCAGGATGCATCCCACCCTGCACCTGGACCTTCGCAAGCACCATCAACGACCACATCCACTTCCGTTTCCCAGCGCAGCGTACAAATGTCCTTACCCAAGGCATTTGAATGCAAGCGCAAATACCCAGCCACCCACCCACAGGCCATAGCACTAAATGCGCAACTTTCCAAATTACTGGCCCTGGAAATGTTGCCATTTAGGCTTGTGGACACTGAGGCCTTCCACAGCCTGATGTCGGCGGCCATCCCTCGGTCCCCAGCCGCCACTATTTTTCATAGTGTGCCGTGCCCGCCTTACACCATGTGTCCCGTAACATCACAGGTGCCCTGACCAACGCAGTTACTGGGAAGGTCCACTTACCACGGACACATGGACAAGTGCATTCGGCCAGGGACGCTACATTTCCCTGACGGCACACTGGGTGAACGTTGTGGAGTCCTGGAGCGAGTCATATCGTGGGATGGCACAGGTGCTCCCGATGCCAAGGATTGCAGGCCCTACGTCGATCAGGGTTTCCGCCAGCACCTATGTTAGTGGCTACAACCCCCACTTCTCCTCCTCCGCCTCCTCCTTCACTTCCACCTCCAAATTATCTGCATGCAGCACCAGTCAGTCACCAGTTGGTAGCTGAAAGCAGTGTAGCACTGCAGTGGGAAAGCAGCAACAGGCCGTGCTGAAGCTGATGTGCTTAGGGCACAAACAGCACACCGCCGCAGAGCTGTCCCATGGGATAAGAGACCAGACTGAGCTGTGGCTCTCGCCTCTTAACCTAAAACCAGGCATAGTTGCATCTGATAATGGCCGTAACTTGGTGTCAACGCTGCAGCAGCACTTGAAATTGCCAGCTCACCGGCTGTTATGCGACGTGAGCACGCGCTGAAACTCGACGTTCCACATGTTGGCCAGGCTTTGTGAGCATCAGAGTGCAGTAGTGGAATACCAGCTGCAACATGGTCGTCGCCTTTCCAGTCAGCTTCCGCTATTCACAAACGAGGAGTGGGCATGGATGTCTGACCTCTGTGAGGTTTTAAGAAACTTTGAGGAATCAACACAGATAGTGAGTGGTGATTATGCTATTATCAACGTAACCATCCCACTTCTGTGTCTGCTCAAACGCTCACTGCTCACAATTAAGGACAACTCTTTGCATGTGGAAGAGGTGGAAATGGGGGAAGACATTACACAGGGTGATAGCCAGACCACCCTCAGTTCGTCTTCTCAGCGCAAATTGGATGAATAAGAGGAGGGGGAGCAGGAGACAGTTGCCTCGGCTACAGAGGGTAGTAATAATGGAAGATTAATTCCATCTGTTCAGCGTGGGTGGGCAGAAGAGGAGGAAGAGGATGAGTAGATTAAGAGTGATCCTCCTGATGACGACAGCAAAGTCTTGCCTTTTGGTACTCTGGCACACATGGCTGACTTCATGTTAGGCTGCCTTTCCTCCGACCCACGCGATATATGCATTTTAGACAACACGGATTACTGGTTGTTCGCCCTTCTTGACCCCCGCTACAAAGAGAACTTCTTATCTCTCATTCCTCTGGTGGAGAGGACTAGCAAAGCGGTGCGATATCAGAAGATCCTTGTTGAAAAATTGCTCCAAACATTTCCATCCGACAACGCTGGCGGCAGAGTACGTAGTTCCTTGGCCAACCCAGGAGGGCAGACAAGGGGAACACATAGCAGTTCCAACAGAGACAGGGCAACACTCTCCAAAGCCTGGGACAGTTTCATGACACCCCGCCATCACCCTCACCCTGATGCGCAGCCTAGTGTCACAAGGAGGGAAACATTTTGGAAGATGATGAAGGAGTGCATAGCAGACCGTGTCAGCGTCCTCAATGATCCCTCAGTGCCTAACAACTACTGGGTGTCCAAGCTGGACAAGTGGCACGAACTGGCGCTCTACTGCCGCCAGCGTTTTGTCTGAGCGGGTATTTAGTGCTGTTGGTGGGATTATAACAGATAAGCGTATCTGCCTGTCAACTGAAAATGCTGACAGATTAAATCTTGACTTCTCGACTCCACCAAAGGAAAGCGGCTGAAGATAAAGGCACTCTAAATGTGGCTTTTATGGTGTATTGAATACACTGCATTCCCATGCACCCCTTCCACCACAAAAAAGGGTATATGGTTAAATCTTCCTTTTCTCATCCTCCTCCTCCTCTTCCATCATATCAACATGCTTATTCGTCACATATAATGCCCTCGTATATATGCCCTTCGCATATAATGTTTTACAGGGTCAGCTCACATGCAGGCCCTCGCATATAATTTTTTAGAGGGTCAACTCAGCTGCAGGCCCTTGCATATAATTTTTTAGAGGGTCAGCTCACCATCAGGCCCTCACCTACAATATTTTACAAGGTTAGCTCACCTTCAGACCCTTGCATATAATTTTTTAGAGGGTCAGCTCACCAGCAGGCCTTCACCTACAATCTTTAACTGCGTCAGTTCACCAGCAGGCCCGTACATAAAATCTTTTACAGGGTCAGCTCACCAGCAGGCCCTCACCTCAAATCTATTACAGGGTCAGCTCACCTGAAGGCCCTCGCATATAATTTTTTAGAGGGTCAGCTCACCAGCAGGCCTTCACCTACAATCTTTAACTGCGTCAGTTCACCAGCAGGCCCGTACATAAAATCTTTTACAGGGTAAGCTCACCAGCAGGCCAGCACCTCAAATCTATTACAGGGTCAGCTCACCTGAAGGCCCTTGCATTTAATTTTTTAGAGGGTCAGCTCTCCTGCAGGCCCACACAAAAAATATTTTACAGGGTCAGCTCACCAGCAGGCCCGCACCTCAAATCTTTTACAGGGTCAGTTCACCAGCAGGCCCGCACCTCAAATCTTTTACAGGGTCAGTTCACCAGCAGGCCCGCACCTCAAATCTTTTACAGGGTCAGCTGACCTGAAGGCCCTCGCATTTAATTTTTTAGAGGGTCAGCTCACCTGCATGCCCTTGCACATAATGTTTTACAGGTTCAGCTCACCAGCAGGCCTTCACCTACAATCTTTTACAGGGTCAGCTCACCAGCAGGCCCACACCTAAAATCTGTTACAGGGTCAGCTCACCTGCAGACCCGCACCTAAAATCTTTTACAGGGTCAGTTCACCTGCAGACCCTCACCTAATTATACATAATAGGTAATTTGCGTGCATGCTGCCTTGCTTGGATGTGGTAGCCATAGCTGTTTCTCAGGCTCCCTCTCTGGAATGGTTGGGGCTGAAAATGACATTGAAAGTTGCTCCAAATGTTTTTGAGGGTCGCCAGCAGGCCATCAATCATAATTTTTCAAGGCTGTGCATGATGCCCTCCTTTATGTGTAATAAAGGGTGTATTGTAGTGCCGGTTCCTTGTAATTTTTGGCAGCCCTTTCACTTAGTGCACAGGCTTTATGAGTGTAGGAGTCCCACTACCTGGGTACAATTGTACCACAATGTGAATGAGGCCCTCCATTATGTGATATACAGGTTGTATCGGAGTGCCTCTTCCTTGTAATTTTTGGCAGCACTTGCACTTTATATACAAGTAAATATACAGGAAAGAATGTTTCCTATCAATTTTTCCTCTAAAATCTATTTTTTTTCCTTCGGTTTTGTGCGTATTATTGTCAGTCTGTAAAAGGGGCGTACTACTCGGACAACATCGTTCCCAGCAGCGACCTCGGAGAACAAGATGCATCCAGACATCCTCCCCTTGCTGTTCCCGAACCATTTCAGTGGTGTTTCCATCAATTTCTGACATTTTCCTATGAACTAGGCACCCTCCCCTGTTCACAGCAGGGGGTGCCTGTTTTAATGCTCGGGTTCTCCCATTGACTTCCATTATACTCGGGTGCTCGGTCGAGCACCCGAACATCCAAATGTGTAGGGACCGAGCCCCCGAGCACCAGAGCACTACTGTGCTCGATCAACACTAATTAAAGGGAGTCTGTCACCATCCTGAACCATGTGTAGCCAGTAGTATGGAATTGTAACTCTGCTTCTGTCATTTAGAAATATACTTTTATGTGCTACTCACTCTTCTCTAACCCCCCAAAAACAGTTTTTTATAATTATGCTAATGAGTTGAGCTAAGGAGCCCGAGCCAGCTGATTGGAGCCCTGCTCCTCTTCTTCTCTCCACCTCCTCAGCTCAGTGACATCATCATGTGCGCCTGCGCTGTCTATTACTTTCTGAGGGCAGCTGTTTCCCTCACAGAACTGCGCAGATCATATAAGAAAGCCGCTGCCCACAGAAGGTAACAGAGTTCTGTGCAGCTCATTAGCATAATTATAAAGGCTTTTTTTGGGGTGATAAAAGAGAGTGATTAGCACATAAAAGTATATTTCTAAATGACAATAGCAGAGCTACAATGTCATACTACTGGTGACAGACTCCCTGTAATGTTATTTACTTCTAGGAAATCATCTAAGCCTTTATTAAAACCATCCAGTGTCCCTGCTGTGATCACATCCTGAGGTAGAATATCCCACAGATTCATGGTTCTTAAAGAAGCCTTGACGCCTCTGGAGACTGACCGATAGATAATAGAAAAATAGATAGATGGATAGATAGATAGATAGATAGATAGATAGTGGATGGATGGATGGATGGATAGATAGATAGATAGATAGATAGATAGATAGATAGATAGATAGATAGATAGATATTAGGTAGGTAGGTAGGTAGATAGATAGATATATGATAGATGATAGATAGATAGATAGATAGATAGATAGATAGACAGATAGATAGTGGATGGATGGATGGATAGATAGATAGATAGATAGATAGATATTAGGTAGGTAGGTAGATAGATAGATAGATATATGATAGATGATAGATAGATATGAGATAGATAGATATGAGATAGATAGATAGATAGATAGATAGATAGATAGATAGATATATGATAGATAGATAGATAGATAGACAGATAGATATGAGATAGATAGATAGATAGATATATGATAGATAGATAGATAGATAATAGATAGATTGATAGACAGATAGATATGAGATAGATATATATATAGATAGATAGATAGATAGATAGATAGACAGATAGATAGGAGAGAGATAGATAGATAGATAGACAGATAGATAGATGATAGATAGATATATAGATAGATAGATATGAGATAGATAGATAGATAGATAGATATGAGATAGATAGATAGATAGATAGATAGATAGATAGATAGAAGATAGACAGATAGATATGAGATAGATAGACAGATAGATATGAGATAGATAGATAGATAGATAGATAGATAGATAGATAGATAGAAGATAGACAGATAGATATGAGATAGATAGACAGATAGATATGAGATAGATATGAGATAGATAGATAGATAGATAGATAGATAGATAGATAGATAGATAGATGATAGATAGGAGATAGATAATAGAAAGATATGAGATAGATAGATAGATAGATAGATAGATAGATAGATAGATAGATAGATAGATAGGAGATAGATAGGAGATAGATAGATAGATGATAGATAGGAGATAGATATCAGATAGAACTTTTCGCTCCACTTCTGATAGTGGTGAGGCTCATTAACAAGCAGAAATCACTGATTTAACGAGTCATTTGAGTTCAAACAACATTCAGTTACACAAAACAATAGGTGCTAAATATGTTTTGCTGTTTGCTGGTCGCAGTGATCGCTGTTCGTCCGACCCTGGGGCATTTACACCGCTAACGACTGGCGGGGGAGGTCGTGGGCAATAATATTGTTGTGAACAGCAATCTTTCAGTCAGGTAGAAGTGTCCAGAAAACTAACGCATTATCGTTCGCTGTTCAATTTCTGCACGCTATTACATGTGAAATTTCCCTAATTTTTTTTTAATTCATGCTGTAATCATTCCTTCTATCAAGAAACACTAGGGAAGATTGATCAGAAAGGGTGCAAAGTAGAACTGGCTTAGTTCCCCATACCAACCAATCAGATTCCACCTTTTATTTTTCAAAGCTCTTTTAGTAGATGAAAGGTGGAATCTGATTGGTTGCTATGGGGAACTAAGCCAGTTCTACTTTGCACCAGTTCTGATAAATCTCCCCCATTTTAGATCCTTTGTGACGCACGTCTGTACAGACCGGTCACGCTACCCAGTGACATCAGGACCGATACGCGTCTTCTCTGCCCCGAATCCACAATCTAGTGCTAATTATTTATTCATTGTCCTTTGGGCTGCTCTGTGCAGATGATGTGATGATTACAGTCCATTAGCAGCCCGGTGACTCCCCCCTTGTCATGATACTGGGGGAGGGTGGGGGTAGTTGTATATTGGGAGAGTCAATTAGGTCTCATGGTAAACTCTGCTACATCAACGGTGTAGACGCCCCCATGAAACCTGTAATAAACTCTAATCCCCGCAGATAAGCAATTGTCCTGGTGCACAATGCTGATGAATCACCGCCTGGACATGAATGGGAGCCTCTCCATTACTTATGGGGGAGATAAAGAGGGCTCTTCATCCAGAAAAAACGCTGTTTGCTGAGCGCACAAGTTAAGAGCAGCGGCGTTGGGCGCCCCTTGTTTTCTTTTAATCATTTACATGTATTCTGGGTGGGCAATTAAGCACTCAGGAGCAGACAGGCCGGGGGCAGGGGTGCAATGAAGGGACAGGACACCAGGACTCAACCTCAAGTCCTCAGACGTTTGATATCATTAATAAAATGAATGGTTACCGGGGGTAGGGGATGACCTGATTCCAAAGGCCTTTTTGCCACCCAAGAGGACACCAGTATGAGAAATGGTGCAAAATGGATGGGAGGTCTATTATGGTTTTTGCCTGATTATGGATCATCCCTTTAAGATGGCCGATTCAATATTGGGGTCATTTATCAAACTGGTGTAAAGTAGAACTGGTTTAGTTGCGCAATCAGATTCCAGCTTTCATTTTCCAAAGGAGCTGTCACAAATGAAAGCTGGAGTCTGATTGGTTGCTATGGGCAACTAAGCCAGTTCTACTTTACCACAGTTTGGTAAATGACCCCCATATAGGCTAGTTACTCGCTATCTAGACTTTCCTATGACTTCTGCTGCAAGGGCAGGGATCTGACATGGTGTTCCCTTATATACTTAGTTGGGGGAAGGTTATTCAACCCCTATAATGGGCCCCTCATATAGATTATACTTACCCCGCTTACCCCACTTCGATCCTGATGCCCACACGGCCACCGCTACATCTCCCCAGGGCGCGGATCAAAGCATTGCGGGTGACGCTAGGAAGGCTCGTCCCCGTTGCGGCCTGCTATTGACCGTATGTTTTGATCTGCGCGACGGAGAGAGGCAGACGAGGCCGTGCAGCGGGGTAAGTATAATCTAAATGAGGGGCCCGGGCATTAGGGGGTTCATTATAGGGGTTGAATTCCCCACAGCAGTCATAGTAGGAGGTGTCTTGGATTAAGATGGTTAAATTTGTCAATAAGCGCAGGCATATTAAAAGGGTTGTCCATTTTTTTTCTATTGATGACCTATCCTAGTACAAGCGATGCCTTCTCTTCTCCGTAGATGGTAGATGGGGCCGACGCGTATGTGCGCTAAGAGGTTCCATTATTCATTTATACTCATTTATAGTCGGTATTGTACCACTTTTATCTAGAATGACCCCCATTTCTTAGCTCTATTGTTTGTATATATATAATGGTGTGCAGCCATTTTGATTTTTTGCCTTCTCTTCTCCGTTTACCTGCTCGCCATCGCAACTTCAGCGGCGATCGGTATAATTAAAACCCCCATTTACTTACATGGGCCAGCTCCTGTCTGTTCAAGTGAATACTACAGAGTCGTCCCGTTCAGTTGTCATTTCTGTGGCCGTTTTCACAAAAAATAGCAGCAAGAATACAAATCTCAAAATAAAAAATATAAAAAACGCTCAAAAACAACTCAAGCTCACACATAATGCAGATTTCCAGATCTACATGGTACTACCTGCTTAGACTTGTAGTTCCATAGAAGGGACTGAGGTCAGGCTGTGGAGTGCTCCGCCCTGTCCATGCCAGGTCAATAGTGCTGGCGACAAGGCTTCTTTTTGGGTGAATAAACATGTCTGACATGAGGCAGCTGCTACAAAGGACGCCCAATCCACAATTAAGTACAACTGATAAAGGCCCCCCCCCCCCCCCCCCATCTGTAGTACATGGCTTATGGAGCTTACACTGGTTTCCTGCACTTCACCTGTAGACTGTGTGAACAGGAACCTTTTGTCAGCATTTATTTAATTTGATTTTCACACTTTTTCGCATCTGTTATAATCTGGTGAAGTGAAAGCTGCTGCTTCCTTGTGTCAGGCCGGGTCAGGGCGGTCAGACGTGTCCTCCCTGAAGAACGTCTTGTGGATTGTGCACTGATCTTGTTATCGATTGCCATGTCTGCAGAGTGCAGCTACTCCATAGCTCCAGTCCACATGGACTTTTTTTGGTGCTGATTTTTGCTCATTTCTGCCTTAAAATCTGTTAAAAAAAAAAAAATTTGAAAAACCTTCCATTCATTTCAATGGGAAGCAGCACTTGCTTTTTTTTCACCGTGGAAAAAAAGAAATAGCGAGCCCTATCCGGGGCAAAATCTCCCATCGAAAGAAATGAGAAGCGTTTAAAAAAAAAACACTATGTATGCGTTTATGTTCTTTTTGTGCATTTTCTGTTGTTTTTTGGTGCAAATCTGGGACAAAAATCATGAGCTGAAAATGCTTTTTTGTACTGTAGTAAACACCACATCAAAACCAACACCAAAACCGAGCTGAAGAAAACACGTGTTGATCCCACACTAAATACTGTAGGCGTGTGAACGAGCCCTTAGGGTACAGCCACACGGTCAGGTTTCCTGATGCGGTTTTGGAAGCCAAAATCAGGAGTGGATCATAAAAGGAAAGAAATTATAAAGGACAGAAATAACTTCATCCGGGAAGGGGGGGGGGGGCACCCGATTTGAAACTCGTCGCACTTCCTTCGTGTTGATCCCTAAAACAATGTGCAGAAAGCGCAATGTGGTTAGAAGGAGGTCTTCTCTCTTCGTCGCACTTCCCTCATGTCTCAGGGCCCTCACGCCTAGTGTTTCAGTTGTATATTAGTCAGTTACCTTGTGATGACTTTTGTTTTGTACATGAACCCTCTGAATTGTAAATCGCCGCAGAATATGGTGGCGCTATATAAATAAATATTATTAATATATTATTATGTTGTTTTATATAATTCCTTTATCTTTGTTTTAATACATTTTGCTGACCTGAACGCCCAGTTGGATTCTGATTTTACTACCTGCAAACTAAATTTAGGAAAGTAGTGATGTAGAGTCGCACTCACCAGATCTTGCGGTCGTCCGGAATGCACCAGCCTGCCTGGAGCCCAGGATCCATAAAGGCTCCTACGTATAGAATCCAAAAAGTGAAATCGGAGGCAGCATGTCCGGTGAAAAATAATCCCTTTATTGGGAACTGCTTACATGAACAAACGTGTTAAAAGAATTGCTACGTTTCGGCTAATGCATAGCCTTTCTCAAGTGCTTAGCCGAAACGTAGCAATTCTTTTAACACGTTTGTTCATGTAAGCAGTTCCCAATAAAGGGATTATTTTTCACCGGACATGCTGCCTCCGATTTCACTTTTTGGATTGCAAACTAAATTTAGGGAGTCTGCTGATCGTAATGTACAGGAGGGAGCAGCTCGGGTGCATTACCAGATATCTACCTAAGCCGTTACAACAGAATCTGGTCAGCCACCTTCTACCTCTGGCCCTGCGGTTTTACATCTGATTTTTACACTATAAAATGCGGCTTCTTGATTTTAATTCACAAGAAAAGCGCAGTCGATTATTCTTTTTGGTGCATTTCCTTCATAAATAGGTCTACATTAGACTTTAGACATTTGGCAAATTTGTTGCAAAAATGGCTTTAAAAAAAAAAGATACTCAAAAAAAGAAAAAAGCGACTTTGAATATCACTCTCGTAACACTATAGCCTCATTATGTTCCGGAAATGCACCAAATTTTGTAGCATTGTACTACAAGGTCAAAAGGAAATTTGCCCTATTACTTTTTATACTTGATACTCGTGGGGAGAGAGGCACCAAAACAAAATGCACTAAATTTCATAATTTTTTGCCAAAAAGTGCAGTTAAAGGAGTATTTCCATCAAAGATATTGATGGTATATTGCTATGTGCGGGTCCATCTCTGGCAACTGCTCGGAAAATGAGGCCCCCGAAGTGAAGGGAGAGCGCACGGGACTATGGGCAGCCACCGTTCGCTCACCGCTATGGGAGTTTCCAAAACAGCTGAGCGCTGGCTCAGCTATTTCCAGCAGCCACACAGGTTCCATATTCATCTCAACCTCAACCGGACATCCGAAAATAGCAGAGCGCGTTCTCTCGACTACTTTCGGAATTCCCATAGCAGTGAATGGAGAGAACGTCCTGATCTCCTTCAATTCAGGGTCCCCATTCTGGAGATAGGAGCGGGTTCCAGAGGTGAGTACCTGCACCTATCTGAAACTGAAGTTGTGAAAAAGTTGTAAAGCCATGCCACACAATCGCCTAGGAGTACTTGCAACAGACCAAAGTGCAATCTAAAACGTATACCCAAATACACCTGCCACAGTAAATGCCCCACATCTGTTCACAAAAGGGGAGTCATAATATGGATCATATTATGATGATGATTATTTTTATTATTATTATTATAATACATGTTCTCCAATCACAAGGAAAGGAACACGACAAACATATCAAGAGGGCTGCTCAAAATCTATCATGCCTCGTTTGTTTTCTTGTTTTGTTTTTACCCATAATCAGTAAATCTCGCTCATTCATTTGTGACCATTAATTCCGATTCAGGACAGCGCCATTTGAATATTTCCTTTTTAATGTACAAATCCAGTGACAAGTGGTAATTTGTAATTTGTATATCAGCATAAAGTGCCAAAAAACCAGAGAGCTATTGCAACGAAAACATTTTTTTTTAAAAATGCCAAAAAAGAATTAAATAAAATACAATACCAAAAGAAAACATAAAACATTAAATAAGACTGGAATGTTATCTGCTTACACAATAATTTGAGATTTGTTACAAGACGCGATAGAAGACAATGTACGAGGCCCCCACTCCATTCCAGCATGCAGACTGAAGCAAAGCGTTTTTATTACACACGGTGAGCCCAAAAAAAAAAACATTCAGTATTTTTTTCCCTTTGTGTTCACAGTGAGAAAAAAAAAAAAGAAACAACTTTCAGTTTTTTGTTTTTTTCCCCTCCAGAAAATTGAATTAACAATAAACAAAAAAAAGGGGAAGGGCGGGTGAGAGAGTGACAACCTAATTACTGACTGTCTGAGAAACTCCTTCAAGATCAGCATATCACAACAGCAAGCGTGAAAATACAGACGTACAGACATTGCGTCTATGTCTGGAGGGTCCGTCAATAAAATAACCCTGTTGGTGGAATTCATATTTCTTGTATAATCCTCCTGGTCAGGGCTGCTGTGTGCATGAGCAGCAGATTCTCGAGATGAGAAGGGGCCTCCACTGGAAAAGTATGATGTTAGCACCCCCTCTTGGCACAGAGACTGCCAGTGCCACCACGTCACTTTCTTCGTTAGACTCAATTCCGAGGAAAGCCAAGTCTTATCCGAAAAGTCTTATCCAAAAAGTTCCTTGTAACGGACAAGTGTTCTGTCCTATATACACGTAGCAATAGTAAGAGTTAAATAGTGTTTAATATATATATATACATATATATATATTTAGAGTAGTCTTTAGGCGTCGAGGGTTCAGCACTTAATTTTCGAAGGCTTTAGCTCTTTAACTTGTGTATGAAGAGTTTTATGTACGGCCAAAGTCCTTGACTGACAAAATCCTTTGCCACATTCCTGACACTTGAATGGTTTCTCTTTAGAGTGGATGTACCTGGAATAGAAAAGATTGAATACATTTATTTTTGGTGGTTTGTTATGTTTTTTTTGTTGTTTTTTTTACTACATACCACAAGCAAGGGATATGTTTTGCGCATAATGGGAATGGTAGATAGATTTCAGGAGGACCAAGACTTTTTTGTTGTGGCCCTATGTTTCGGATGACCTACGACGATGGTTTTATGTGATGGTGTATGGGGGGGTCTGAGGCTGCACACGTTCTGGTTGTCCTGGAGGCTACCCACAAATTAAAACTGAGCATAATAGGAGGTAGGACATATCACAATATGTTTTAGGAACCTATGAGACAACTGTGAGGACTCTGTAGGGTTTAAGGGGCTCTGAGACTACAAACTGTTGAGGGCAGGATGTTATGAGGCACCCTGAGACACTGTTCTATGATACTTAGTTGTTTTTTAAACAACCTCCTTAAGGCTGAATATGTCTAACATGGTCAGAAGGACCCAAGTTTATACATGTCTTTATGTATGCTATGTAAGGCACTGAAATCTTAGGAAATTGGGTCCCTGTGTCATGTTGGAGGAGGAATAATTTACAGGTGGCTTATATAATAGTTGAGATGTTTTGATACAACACATTCCAACAAGCCATATTGAAGCTTGATAGGGAATGTGTTGTTAGTATCTTCCAGACAGTTGGAGACCAATAGGTTCCAGAAATTAGGTCTAGACATAGGACATAGAACGAGAAGAACTATTGGTTATGATTAGTTTATTACAGTAGTAACACTTAGGGTACATACAGATATTTGTCAGCTGGAGGTTATTACTCATAAAATAAAGCCTTTTCGGATAGAACATATCTGAAGTTGGTTTTAGATATTTATGAATGTGTGAAAGATGTTTGGAAAGGGAATTACTGCTGCATTTATGCCACACTTAAGTTACAGCCCTGATAGCAAATATTTATAGTACTAATTGAGTTCTTACCTGTGGTCTCTCAGATGGTCTTGTCTTCTGAACGCCTTATGGCAAATGTCACAAGTGTAGGGTCTCTCGTCTGTGTGGGTTCTTTCATGGATCAATAGATTATAGGACTTGGTAAAATGTCTCCCACAAAATTTGCACACAAATTCTTTCTTGGTTTTTGAAGGTAGCCTCCCACGCGTGGGTTTCTTCTCTGGCGTAAGCTTGGTGACATCTAGGAGAGCACCCATACCTGGAGGAGAACCTTGCCCGTCCAGTTGACCCAGCTTACAAGGGTCTTCTTGTGTGGCAGCCACCGCCAGGTTGGCAAAGTCAAATCTTGGTTTGGTTTTAATGGGCAAACCTGTAGATTCATGTTTGGGGTGGAAAACATGAGGAAAAAGAGGAAAACCTGGGATCTGGAACCTGGTGTCTATTAAGCTGGATGCTCCTGGAACTTTAGAAAAGGAAGATCTGGGGAGATGTAATGTTGGGTATCCCAATGTCCATTGATGAAGATGAACTGCATGAAGGGCGCTGAAGCCATAAAGATTGGGAATGTGGTCGGCAGGTACTGGAAGACCATTGAAGGCTTGAAGGAAGGAGTAGTTGGTCAACTGCAGAGATGGGTGGATAGGCACTGGAGCTGGGAGCGTTTTGCTCGCCATTGTGGCAACCTCAAAATGAAAGCGATTTCCCAGCAGAAACCTGTAGGCAATACTCAGCATGAGTTCATACAAACACTTGAGGACTAAATACATAAATGATATCAAACAAGGTAGTAAACCAAGAATATATGTAATGTTATAGGTTCTGTGACTAACTGGGTTACAGCATTTTTCAATAAAAAAATAATTCTGGAAATAATTTAATCCAGGGATGTTAGCCAGAAGACCTTGTGAGCTAGAGAGGTATCACTTCTTCCAGAGTCAAAGCTAGCTAGCATTTCCTTCAGATTCACTTTGCTGCCCTAGCCCTGCATTTAAATACCCTGGTCAAGGTATAGGCATCTTCCCTGGCACCCATGGCACCCCCTCATCTTTCCAAGGAGGCAAAATGGCAATGTAATTGACAATATATAAGACTTTATTGCAACCGAAACCTGCTGCTCTTTGTAGTACTGTACTATGGTACAAGTAAAGACACAACTAGCTCATTATTATGTACAATTCATTTTTTTCTTTTCTTTTCATTTTAATAAATATTTTATGGGGTAATGTCTAAAGTTAATATTCCATTGTAATCCTTTTAGAATATGATGGATGATAGATGGATAGATAGATAAATAGATGGATAGATAGATAATCGGAGATAGATATGGGGTCGATAGAGAGATAGATAGATAGATAGATAGATAGATAGATAGATAGATAGATAGATAGATAGACGAAGATAGATATATATGCAATAGAAAAATAGATAGATAATAAAATATAAGATAAATAGATCATAGATAGATAGATAGATAGATAGATAGATAGAATAGCATTATCCTATTATATTATATGTGTCTGGATGTGATAGGGAAATCAGACTATGAGGGATTAATAGGAATGAGCAAAAGGAAATAGAAATATACATTTACATTCCAATACATGTCTAATAATCTATGCCATGGAATCTGATGGTTGTAGTAGTACCTTAACTCATTTAAACCTTGTTCACTATTATACAGATCAGATTGATACAGTCTCTGCCGATGGAGACCTTACTGGGTAAGGCAGAGGGACATGCATCCCCATGGTGGCACAGACATACATCACCCATTATGAGGACCACCGAACATGTAATATTTGCCCTGCCAGAAACATCCTTTTACCCAGTTCTCTGCAGCAGGTGCATCTGAATACACCTGACATATCAATACTTCTGATTCCTGACAGCCCATGTTATAGCAGGGTGATCGGGTTCTCTTACCTACTGATCCAGTGAGGGTTGTAATGATTGCAGTTCTTTACAGATGGCTTCGATGTTACCTAGAAGAAAGAGCCAGAAATGAAGGTCTGTCGGCTTCTCCAAGAGAAATGATTCAGATCAAAATATAGTAACATTTCTAAAATGCCTATCATTACATGACAAGTATCTATTCCATGGTGTGATAATAAAAACGAATAATAGCTATAATTAGTTAAGGAAATTCCAGGGCAGTAAGAGTTGCCCTACATTTACTGTTTGTCCTAATATTCCTTTTTTTTTCTTCTTCTTTCTTATCCTAATCTACATGAATTCCTTAATTACAGACCATTACTCAGACACGAATTGTATTAGAACTATAAAATCCACCTACATACGCAGCAGGGTTGAGTTTGTCCTGTTGTTTTACCCAGGACTGCGGGCAAAGCTACTCCATTATACCACTCAGCCGAAAAGTAACTTAGTGCATAGGATTGTACAGAGGAGAAAGGGGCCATATAAAGAGGAGAGCTGTGGGTAATAAGCATGAGGACCCCAGGGGGTTAAATTACTCCACAATGTCATGATTATTGCTAAAAACAATGGTGTGTGGATGGATGGATGGATGGATGGACAGATAATAGATAGATAGATAAATAATTACATCTAATTTTATTCCACTACATATAATGTACAATTATATTTTAATTTCGTGAAAATTAAATTGATTATAAAATATATATAGAAATAAAAAATTAAAGCACATAGATAGATAGGTAAATACATAGATAGATAGATAGACAGATATTTCTACATACCACAATATTCTATTTGTATCTATCATTAATAGACACAGATGTAGCAAAGCTGACTTTGTCACTTGGCACAACTTTTCCTGACATCACTGGACTGAAGGTAATTCTGCTTTACAACATCATATAATACCCTATTAGTTCAAGATGTAACAATTGTCTTGATCTGATTGTAAATGGCCGGGACAAGGATGTATTTATTACAGAAACGGGTCTATTACATTCTTACCAAGGTGGACATGTTTTTACACTTTAATTGCTCTTTCCTCATTATTATTATTATTTAACCCTATTTCTCTGTGAAACACATTCTACAATCAATCTCCATTTCATAAATCATCGTGGTGTTCCCATGAGAAGACACCTCTAATAATTCATATATCATCTTATATTATATTTGCAGAATACATTCCAGGTTCCAGTCGCCTCACATGCAGGGTTCGGTACATTGTTTGCTACAATGTATCGGCTCCAGAACTACGATGGAGCTGAGGTCCCTTGAGCGCTGACATAGAACCAGCTCTGCCAAGATAAAGCTGTCCTGAAAAAAGCTCATCAATTTCAAAGGGGCCAATCTGTCCTGCACCCCAGTCCTTTGGCCAGGGCGCTGAGCTGTCCTACAGATAAGTCTATATATACATTGTGTCCCCACTTCTCACTTCCTTATGTAAACTTTGTACAAAAATACAAAATAAAAATCATAAAAAACTGTTGGGAAGACTGAAGCATGGATGACAGGAGAGTCAGTCCTGCACAGAGCAGCCCTTCTGGCCAGAGGTTTACACCAGAAGTGACCAGCAGAATATAGTCCTCTTCTTCAGTCAGATAAATGACGGAAAAGAACTTCTCTGAAATGACTATTTTACTATAAAGTACCGTCCTTACAAATATTAGTGGTAGTAGTTAATATTAGAAAAACCAAAGCAAGAGATCACAGCAAAATATACTGAAATATACAGATATACAGAAGAGTAAATATGAAATAGAATAATAATAATAATAATGATAACAGAAACTTATAATACATCGAATAATAAAATAGAATTTAGTAACATTATTAAAAAATAATAATATTAATACTACAACAATAAACATAAAATATATGGCAACGTGTAATTTAATCATAGAAATAGAATAAAGCATAATGGAATTATATAAAATGTGTTAAAAATTCTATTCCGACTTTCTTTAAATCTACTTATAATGAATAAGCAGTGTGATGTGCAAATGTACAACTTTTACAATCCAAAAGCGTCAAGAATAAGTATGACACAAACAGTATAGCTTCCTATCATCTCTCACATGTCTGTGCGACTATAATGTGGAAGATCTGCAGATGTAGAAGTAGCAGGTCTGATTGTACATGATAGAGGATAGAGAGAATGTCCCACTTGCTTTGGCAATGCTATAATGTATTTAGTCCTGTAGATAGATAGATAGATAGATATTTCTACATACCACAATATTCTATTTTTATCTATCATTAATAGACACAGATGTAGCAAAGCTGACTTTGCCATTTGGCACAACTTTTCTTAACATCACTGGACTGAAGGTAATTCAGCTTTACAACATCATATAATATCCTATTAGAGAGATAGAAAGGTAGATAGATAGATACTATAGATAGATTGTGCAGCCTCTAATTTAAGTAATGACAAACTATTTCTCCCTCTTATGTCCTCTAATTGAAATAGTCTACTAAATAGGATTTAAATGATTAATATTGGACCTATAGAGTTTTCAGATAGATATGAGATAGCTAGATAGATAGATAGATATGAGAGATAAATAGATATATATGAGAGGTAGATAGATAGATAGATAGATAGATATGAGAGGTAGACAGATAGATAGATAGATAGATAGATATAAGAGATAGATAGATAGATATGAGAGGTAGGTAGATAGATAGATAGATATGAGATAGATAGATAATAGATAGATAGACGATAGATAGATAGATAGATAGATATGAGATAGATAGATAGATAGATAGATTGAGAGGTAGATAGATAGATAGATATGAGATAGATAGATAGATATGAGATAGATAGATAGATAGATAATAGATAGATAGATATGAGAGGTAGATAGATAGATATGAGATAGATAGATAATAGATAGATAGATAGATAGATAGATAGATAGATAGATAGAGTGACATTGCCACCTCAGATGCACCTGTTGAATCTACCTTAAGTCCTTCAGGGTCTGGTTTTTCACTTGAGTGGTTGGAAATATATTAGTAAGGTTGAGGGTGATAAATCTCTTTTCCTGCAGTCCTATGTAAAATCACAGCTAACATGCAAGCAAGTGACAACCATGTTGTAAACACGTTGCTCCTAACATGCTGAGTCCTGTGTTATGGGTGAGGATTAGGACCTTCTGTCCCAGACAAGCTCTATGGACATATGACATTGTGTGATGGTCCTGTGCAGGTCTCCCCCGCAATACACAGGAGACACCAGCAGACGGGTTACAAGCCTCCAGGGCTCCCAGGGTCTGAGCCCCTCGTGTATTAGAGGATGGGATACATGTCTACAAGCTGTTCATGCTGCAGCTATGGAAAAGCCAATCTTAAAGGGATATGAAAGTTCTTACAAGTTCTCGCAAAGTTCCAAAGCTCCTGGGTACTACAGAGTAGGACCTTACCTGACTAAAGCGAGAGGCTCCTGGGTGACAGGTCCTGGAGATGGCTCACAAATGATGAAGCAGTGGATGGAGGATCCTATGCCTTGTTCAGTATGAAGGCTGAGGGTCACCCCAGTGGTCATGCCCTGTCCAGGCTGCTGCAGGTAACTTGTTCTACATCCAGGCTCTCATGTAACCCACACACTCATCCTCCTCCTGGAGCTGCTGCTGCTCTTCTGTGACTCCCAGCAAGACTTCCCCAAACTCTACTGAACTTTATCTCCCAGCCGCCTCCTTATTTCAAGCAGGCAGCGCGCATGCGCAGCAGCCAGCCCCAGCCTGCCCCTTCACTAGCTCACTGCAGGGGAGAGAAAGTTCTCTGGAAGATCTGGAGAGTTCCTCTATGACATGGTTAGGTCTCCTGCATGTTTAGTGCAGATGTTGGCAACCTGTGGCTGGCTGTCTGGGCTGGAGCTTCATATCCTAATAGCCCTGGCTGTGCTGGTCCTGGAAACAGTAGGACATCTTCGATCAGATGTAGCAGTGTGGAGTTTGCTAACTGGTTTTGTCTCAATGGTGATATCACAGTCTGCATAAGAATGCATGTAAACCTGCTACATAAAAGCAACATCCAAGTACACTACTATCTATCTATCTCATATCTATCTCCTATCTATCTATCTATCTATCTATCTATCTATCTATCTATCTATCATTTATCTCCTATCTATTATCTATCTATCTATCTATCTATCTATCTATCATTTATCTATCTATTATCTATCTATCTATTATCTATCTATCTATTATCTATCTATCTATCTATCTATCTATCTATCTATCTATCTATCTATCTATCTATCATAATGGAATAGCAAAAACCAAGCATTTTTTGTCAGATGTAGTGGTGTTAGGTTTGCTAGAGAACTGATTTGGTGATTTAACTCAATGGTGATATCACATTTTGCAGTTCTGTACAGGAATGTCTGTGAACCTGCTATATCCTCTACAGGATGTCCACTGTGTGCAACATGGAAATGCACCGATCTATCTATCTATCTATCTATCTATTCATCCTCATATCTATCTATCCATCTATCTTCATCTGTATCTAACTATCTATCTATCTATCTATTATCTATCTATCTATCTATCTATCTATCTATTATCTATCTATCTATCTATCTATCTATCTCATGTCTATCTATCTATCTATCTCATATCTATCTATCTATTATCTATCTATCTCATATCTATCTATCTATTATCTATCTATCTATCTATCTATTCCCTATCTATCTATGCCCTATCTATCTATCTATCTATCTATCTATCTATTTATCTATATCATATCTCTCTATCTATCTATTATCTATCTATCTATCTATCCATCCATCTATCTATCCCCTATCTATTATCTATCTATCTATCTATCTATCTATCTTCTATCTAATTAATCTATGTCATATCTATCACAATCCTTATCACAGCTACCGATCTATCTGAACAATTATTATTCCCAGTATTGCTCTCACATGTGCGGTTCCGATGCGGTAATTCCTGCCTGTTATATGGATATGATTGTCTTCTTCTTTCTAAGGTAATCTGTGAGATGTCTCGTCCGCAGTTTACTGTATCCCAATAGGAATCATTCTCTTTGGTGAGTGAGTTGATCAGATTACTCTACCAGTATCTAGATGCAGAATGTTCTGTGACTTGTAGTTCCAGCAGATGGTGATTTTCCCCTAATACTTACTGGTTCTGTTTCTACAGATTTGGATACAAATGTACAAAATATTATTATGTCCTTTTTTCATCAATATAGAACATGACCTGGGTTTTTATGAGAACAATTGTGTGTGCAGAACATGGAAAGCTGTCTACAGTATCTATCTCCTATCTATCTATCTATCTATTTATCTGTCATCTCATTCGGGAATACTTTGCCATTTTCCTAAATAATTTAATCATCCAATGACTACTTAATATGTAATAATTTAGATATAATCTTTATTTAAATACATTATGAAAGTAAACTAAATAACCTCTACCCCACCTGTATACTTGCCCCAGCGGTTTGGTGTTTTTCACCTGCTATGTGAGAAGTGAAGACTTGTCTCTGGAGATCATCCCTGAACACCACAGATACAAAGCTACATTCAGATAACTAGGAGGATTTCCATCTGTCTATTATCTATCTATCTCTCTGGTATCTATCAGTATATCTATCTATTATCTATCTCATATCTATCTATCATCTATTTTCGTATCTATCTAATATCTATCTATCTGTATCTCATATCTATCTATTTAATATCTATCTAATATTTATTTATCTATCATGATCGCATTATTTAATTGTCACTATACAAAATGGATTGCATATGATATTTCTCGTTGGTTCTGGGTCTGTAGTGGTTGCACCTCTCACTTCTGCCATCACCCCTCTCTGTGTTCTCTTGATATAACTGGGAATGAGATGTTCGGACTGGTCCTCAGAGCTCTAGAGTGGCCCCTGGAGCAGTTGGCTTCCTTCTTCTGCAGCCATGTCAGGTCTGCTCTCTGCTGTACAATATGTCACTGCAGGAGTATGTGGCAGGGACAGAACCGGTCTGCCAAAGGTGACAACTGCTGACACCCACACCTTATTATATCCATGTGGACTGGAATCTCCACATATCATTGCTGCCTTTGTCTGCAGCCACCTGACCTTGTTATGAATACAGCACTGTCTGTATCTACACAGCATTGTGTGCTCTTCTCCTTGCACATTTTTCATGGTTTTCATTATTTTGTTTTATCATATCCTACATCCTCCCCTATAACTTCCCTGTATTATCCTATTGTATCCTGACAATCTTCTCATATTCTCCCTGTAACCCATACTTTTCCTAACACCACCCTACATACTCTAGAATATCATCCCTGCTCCAGATTATAATACCTACACTAGTGTATGATACCTGCTCCAGATTATAATACCTACACTACAGTATGATACCTGCTGCTCCAGATTATAATACCTACACTAGAGTATGATACCTGCTCCAGATTATAATACCTACACTACAGTATCATACCTGCTGCTCCAGATTATAATACCTACACTAGAGTATGATACCTGCTCCAGATTATAATACCTACTCTACAGTATGATACCTGCTGCTCCAGATTATAATACCTACACTAGAGTATGATACCTGCTGCTTCAGATTATAATACCTACACTAGAGTATGATACCTGCTCCAGATTATAATACCTACACTACAGTATGATACCTACTCCAGATTATAATACCTACACTACAGTATCATACCTGCTCCAGATTATAATACCTACACTACAGTATGATACCTGCTGCTCCAGATTATAATACCTACACTAGAGTATGATACCTGCTCCAGATTATAATACCTACACTACAGTATGATACCTGCTCCAGATTATAATACCTACACTACAGTATCATACCTGCTGCTCCAGATTATAATACCTACACTAGAGTATGATAAATCATGTATATTATGATACCTCCCTACACCAGATTATCATACCTAATCTATATTATACCCTACCTATCCTGTAATACTCTTATTATACCAATCCCACATATTGATCTTCTCCAAACCTAACCCTATTCTAATTATTATGCCCTTTCCTAATTCTCCCTACCTGCCTTATTCTATTTTACTCCTATTCTACCTCACCTTTTTTTACCCTGCCGATTATCTCCTACCCCTTACCCTATCCTACACCACTCCAATCCATACTAGCCTGATCATCTCCTCTCCTACCCCTAACCCAAACCTGCCCTAAATTGCTCTGCTCCACCTGCCCTGCCGATCTTCTCTAATCGTACCCCTTTTACTAACTAATCTAAATTATCCTGAGGAGCCTACCCACTTTCCCCAATCCTAGCTGTATTAGAAGTACTTTAGTTTCTGTAACCTAGTCCTCCACCTCCCCTGCCCTACTCTAGTTCATCCCACCAGAACCTCCCCTACCTCTTCTCTCTACTCTTATATACTACTCACAATGTTCCTCACTTTTCTGTTCTTCTCATCTCATCCCTACCCTTATGCTGTGTGCCTACAGATCTTCTCCTGTACCTGCCCTTGTGCTACTTATTGTGCCCCATAGTTAATAATAAAATAATAATAATAATAATAATTTCATCCTATTCACTTTACCTTCTCCTTTTCTCTAACCTATTCACCCCATCAAAAGTCTTCTTATTACAGAAAGCAAAATCCTTCATCCAGATCCCTGTGCACAGTGTCACAAGCCCGACATGGCTCCACATCTGAATATTAGCCCATGGCTGCTGTTTATTCACACACAATGCAGCCGGCCTGACAGGGGACAATTTCCATGTCACTGTCTGCTGCCACATGGGGATGTGTATCTGATGCGGGGCTAGCAGCCACCACCATACACTGGGCATTAGCAATCTGCATCCGTTTGAACTTTCCCTAATTGATGTCACCTTTTTGAACAATAGAAGGATGTCAGAGCTCACAGGACACTAATTTTATTAAAGCATTAATTGATCATGTCCCTAAGAATCCGACAGGTCAAGAATACTTCCAATACCCATGAAAAAAAGCGAACTGCCTTGTCATTTTTACATGAACAGATAAATATAATAATAATAATAATAATAATTAGCAGCATTGCATTATTACATTTTTAGCTTTAAATTGTATCATTCTTTTATTTCAGTATGACAACAGTGAATACTGTTAAAAAAAATTATTACTTTGATTTAAATACATTTTTATTATTATTATTATTATTATTACATTATTATTGTATTATGATTGTACTATACAAACAATGGTATTTTTTTTACTTGTGCAAATACGTTTTTTTAGCAATTATTATTAATCTTACCACTATTATGTATGAATAATATAACACACCGATTATTTATAAAATGCAAAATAATATAATCAATATAGCGATCAATAATAATATATTATAATTGCTATTATGAATTTTATTTTATGACAAGAGTTTCGTTTTAACAGCTGGAACTTTACATTTGTCGTTCAGGCAATGCATTGACTGCTGCAATCTTGAATATGGTGCGCCCCCTACCGACCATTGCGGACTGATTGTACATGAAGCAGCAGTCAGTCTCTCGCAGCTCTGCACTTACCTTCTGTGGTCTAGCTTTCTCATCATTCATTAGTGCTACTTTTCCTTCCACTTACCTTCTGCAGGTCACCAGGTCAGTCTTCTCCCACTTCCTAAGGTGACTAATCTGTATGAAATGTATTCAACATAATAAAACTGAAATTATTTTTTGGGTAGAAAACAGAACAGTCCAGGTTTCAAGACAAAGTTCGTAAAGACACTTTATAAGGGGAAATCCTCACTGGAGTAGGACTGGTTTTATACAATGGCTGGGAGTGACCGATGTGATAGAGTCAACGATTATTTCTAGTTTATCGTTACATCCATTTTTATTATAAATAATTCTGCCCAATGATTCTGTGCAACGCAAGATAATATGTGGTAATAATAATATCAGCAATAATAACAAAAATTATCTTATTTATTATCATTATTATATAAATGATAACGTAATCTAACAAAATAATAGAATATTAGATAATTCCATTCGTTTCTTAAAATGTTTATTGCATAGAAAAAATTCTAATATGTATAATGTCAATCGGTAAACAACAAAAGCCAGAAAATCCATCTCATGATTTATAAGATTTATAATAAATAGGAATTAATGAATTGAACTCTATCGGGAGTCTATCTGTTATATATGTATCACTTTGTCTATCTATCTATCTATTATCTATCTATTTATTATCTATCTATCTATCTATCTATCTATCTATCTATCTATCTATTATCTATCTATTTATTATCTATCTATCTATCTATCTATCTATCTATTATTTATCTATCTATTTATTATCTATCTATCTATCTATCTATTATCTATCTATTTATTATCTATCTATCTATTATTTATCTATCTATCTATTATCTATCTATCTATCTATCTATCTATCTATTATTTATCTATCTATCTATTATCTATCTATCTATCGATTATTTATCTATCATCTATCTATTATCTGTCTTTCTATCTATCTATTATCTATCTATCTATTATTTATCTATTATCTATCTATCTATCTATTATCTATCTATTTATTATCTATTATCTATCTATCTATCTATTATTTATCTATCTATCTATTATCTATCTATCGATTATTTATCTATCTATCTATTATCTATCTATCTATCTATCTATCTATCTATCTATCTATCTATCTATCTATCTGTCATTTATCTATCATCTTTCTATTATCTATCTTTCTATCTATCTCATATCTATCTATCTATCTATCTATCTATCTATCTATCTATCTATCTATCTGTATATCTTCTAGCCCTCTGCTCCTCCGACCATCACTTCCACACTGTGCATGGAGTCATGAGCTGTAAGTTACTTGATCCATCTGATATTAGGACCTTCCAGAGGCTTCAAGTTCCTCCACAAAAGAATTAAAAGATCATTTCTAACTGTAATAAAGTTCAGCGATCCAAGCCAGGTGCAGAGGGAGAAGATTTCCTACACAGCTCCATCCTTAGCTCTGCTCTGTAGATTACTATTAACAAGGGATCACCGGAAAAGTACAGAAATACAGATCGCAGGAGACCAGACCTTCCTTTCTGTCTCCCAGGAAATCAATATATTTTACATACTGTCCTGTGATACACCATAAACTGTAACTGAGCTCAACCTCCGAAATCTCATGTTTTCAATTTGTTTCTGTTTAATTCTCATTTCTTTTAATAATTAAAGAGAACAGATTTTTTTAAATTGTATTTATTTATTTATTTATTATATTTATTTATTTAACCAATAACATTGCCCAGTCCTTGATCTAGTAAATGAGTTTTGGAATCTGAAATATAAATGAAAAGAGATATATTACAGCCTCTGGAGGAATATTGTGGTCAGGATGACAGGAAGGACAATTGGGGTCACCAGTGCCAGACTGAGGTTCCTTGAGATATCCCAGGGGATGGGATTCTGAGGGTCTAACCTATATCTATATAGAACATGTGCATATCCACTTTTAATTTTGCTGCAATCTTTGCAGTTATGATAATTGCACACACAGAACATATTGCAGGATCTCATGGTTTGTGTATCTATCTATCTATTATCTATCTATCTATCTATCTATCTATCTATCTATCTATCCATCTATTATCTATCTATCTATCTATCTATCTATCTATCTATCTATCCATCTATTATCTATCTATCTATCTATCTATCTATCTATCTATCTGTCTTTCTATCATCTATTATCTATCTATCTATCTATCTATCTATCTATCTATCCATCTATTATCTATCTATCTATCTATCTATCTATCTATCTATCTATCTATCTCATATCTATCTATCTATCTATCTATTTTCTATCTATTATCCATCTATTATCTATCTATCTATCTATCTATCTATCTATCTATCTATCTATCTATTATCTATCTATCTATCTATCTATCTATCTCATATCTATCTATCTATCTATCTATCTATCTATCTATCTATCTATCTAATCATCTATTATCTATCTATCTATCTATCTATCTATCTATCTATCTATCTATCTCCTATCTATTTATTATCTATCTATCTATCTATCAATCTAGAACAAAAATCTGCAGAACTCTCATAAAATGAAAAAATAAAAAAAGTTTATTCACCCATGTCCTGTAGACATGAAGCATCTGCTCAAACACTAGAGCCTTCCTCAAGCTTGAAGAAGCCTCTAGTGTTTGAGCCGAAATATCGCGTCTACAGGACATGGGTGAATAAACTTTTTTTATTTTTTCATTTTATGAGAGTTCTGCAGATTTTTATTCTATTTTCTGGACCATAGTCCAGGTCCATTAGGCTTTTTTTCATTTATCTTTGTCCGGTCCTGCCATTTTTCTATTCTATCTATCTATCTATCTATCTATCTATCTATCTATCCATCCATCTAGCGAGCTTTGTATGACTAGTTATAATATTATGAATACTCATATACTGATTTGGCTATGACTGATACATGAAGAATGGCAGATTATTTTTGTGTCAGGAGGTAGTGATTGTTGTGTGTGCCTCACTGATCAGCCCCAGGTATGTATGCCATATGTGTGTCTATACCCAGGAGGTTGGTACACACAGGGAAGTGGCATTCTACATAAATATTTGTATACAAGGCACTTTAGTGTTTTATAGGGACAATGGGGCTTATGTCAACCAATCAGAATTCAGCGTTCATTTGAAATAAAATACTAGATCTGATTGGCTGATATGAAGCCTAGGGTACCTATGATAACACAGAACTGCCAAAGCACAGCGGCATGAGGTGTCAGGGTGACACCGACACAGCAGCAGCTTTCAGAGGAGGCCTATAACTAAAAAATAAAATAATAATAAAAAAAAACAACACAGGGATGATGTTTAAATAATGCATTTCCTAATATACTTACCATTAGAATTTGTGGGTGGCTCTGGGGAAAGATAACTGCTGAAAAGGAGTAGAAACATTATCTATCTATCTATCTATCTATCTAGACAAAAAACTAACTCCACGGCACTTCCAAAGGAAAAAGAGTGCGTTTATTCACCAAATAGCAGCAACGTTTCAGTCCTCTCAATGGGACCTTTCTCAAGCAATGACAACTATCTATCTATCTATCTATCTATGTATAGTCATCTGAGTCTTTGTGTGTTAATTAGGCGGTGTGCTGTTGGAATGAGGAGGACACCCAGCAAAGGATAATGGTATGGCTGCAGGGGGCACTAGATGTTGCGTTATGTTGTACAGCTATGCATGACGCAGGGTGTGACCTCTGGGAGTCTGAGACATCTGTATGTGCACATCTGGAACTTCCTTGGGTAGACAGAATGCTTGGCAGCATCGGGTCCTCACATCAGCCCCCTCCACTCCATACAGATTATTGAAACAGCGATAATAGATCCTTTACACCAGATGCAATTAAAATTAGTGTCATGCAACATTATAGCCTGGAGTCCGTCCAGGTCATCTACACTGTCTATCCAGGTCTGCTGGCAGTGGGTTTGTATATGCTCCTCATGCATATGGATTTATCGAGGGTTCTCTAGTTTCCAATGTAACAACAATAGGTCAATTGACTCCCTAGAAAATGGCCCAATAACAAATGTAAGTGTAGCCAGCCCTGCGATATATATGCAGAAATGAGGGGCAGTGCATGCAGTGTACCCAGCTGCCCAGTCAATCAAAGTAGGGGGCACCACATATAAAACAGCTTGTGTCCTCTGGTGTAGATATTGTGCTCGATGCATCAGCGGAATGACCATAGACCCTACACGGAAGTTTCTCAGGGTGCTGATGCCCAGAGGACCACCGAAGCCCTCTATTTGGCCACCAGCCAGTTACATAAAGACCTGATGCTTTCAGCATTAATCAATGTAGGAGCATCCGGCACCTATGCACCAGGTCAGCGGCCGCAGGTGCTCTACTGAATTCAACTGTATTGCCATCCTCAGGAAGATTATACAGTTCATAATGTATTGAAGGTGGCAGTATTTTGTGCTGCTTTCTGGTATATGGTTCTGCTGGGGCAGTATATTGTGCTGCACTGTGGTATCTGGTACTGCTGGGACAGTATATTGTGCTGCACTGTGGTATATGGTACTGCTGGGGCAGTATATTATGCTGCACTGTGGTATATGGTTCTGCTGTGGCAGTATATTGTGCTGCTTTCTGGTATATGGTTCTGCTGGGGCAGTATATTGTGCTGCACTGTGGTATCTGGTTCTGCTGGGGCAGTATATTGTGCTGCTTTCTGATATATGGTTCTGCTGGGGCAGTATATTGTGCTGCACTGTGGTATCTGGTACTGCTGGGGCAGTATATTGTGCTGCACTGTGGTATATGGTACTGCTGGGGCAGTATATTGTGCTGCTTTGTGGTATATGGTTCTGCTGGGGCAATATATTGTGCTGCACTGTGGTACCTGGTTCTGCTGGGGCAGTATATTGTGCTGCACTGTGGTATCTGGTTCTGCTGGGGCAGTATATTGTGCTGCACTGTGGTATCTGGTTCTGCTGGGGCAGTATATTGTGCTGCACTGTGGTATCTGGTGCTGCTGGGGCAGTATATTGTGCTGCACTGTGGTATCTGGTTCTGCTGGGGCAGTATATTGTGCTGCAATGTGGTATCTGGTTCTGCTGGATCAGTATTTTGTGCTGCACTGTAGTATCTGGTTCTGCTGGAGCAGTATATTGTGCTGCGCTGTAGTATTTGGTTCTACTGGAGCAGTATATTGTGTTGCCCTGTAGTATCTGGTTCTACTGGAGCAGTATATTGTGTTGCACTGTAGTATCTGGTTCTGCTGGGGCAGTGTATTGTGCTGCACTGTGGTATCTGGTTCTGCTGGGGCAGTATATTGTGCTGCACTGTGGTATCTGGTTCTGCTGGGGCAGTATATTGTGCTGCACTGTGGTATCTGGTTCTGCTGGGGCAGTATTTTGTGCTGCACTGTGGTTTCTGGTTCTGCTGTGGCAGTATATTGTGTTGCACTGTAGTATCTGGTTCTGCTGGGGCAGTGTATTGTGCTGCACTGTGGTATCTGGTTCTGCTGGGGCAGTATATTGTGCTGCACTGTGGTATCTGGTTCTGCTGGGGCAGTATATTGTGCTGCACTGTGGTATTTGGTTCTGCTGGAGCAGTATATTGTGCTGCACTGTGGTATTTGGTTCTGCTGGGGCAGTATTTTGCTCTATACTACGGTATTGCCAGAAACGTCTACTTCTGTTGTCCTGCCTTCTGTCAATTTGGACCTGCCTACAACATGGGCCACTTTTAGTTTTTGTTCCCAAAGCCATTTTAAGTTTTTAGTCCGCTCCTGGGTCGTTGCCATTTAGCCCCCTGTTTTCCTATATGTACATGCTGATCGTTCACCTAGTATTTGTCATGGATAGCGTGACTATGCTAAAAGTTTGCAACCCCCTGTATTATGTGGATTGCTGACCTTCCCAGTTCCCTGGCCTGGGCTAGGTTAACTTCATGAATCACTGTGTGCCCCCTCTTAGTTCTCATACTTCTATGCTCTTGTTCAAGAATGTTTTCCTTTGGCACTACACTCCTCTGATCAATACCGCCCAAACAGTACTACGAGACTTCTGTTGCATCCATTCCACTAAAGAATCAGTTTTTGGAGAACATCAGGAGTTGTACAGCCTTAGAAAACCATGGCAACATCCTCGACTAGACAATGCCAAATTGTCCCGGAGTTTGGTAGTATTGCAGTCCCATTTACTTCAACTGAGCTGCAAAATTAAACACAACCCATGGACAGGTGTGGAGCTGTTTTTGGAAATCATAAAAAAAAATTGAAAAAATTTTTTTTTGAAAAAAATTGTTTTGATCTGAATTTTTTCGCAGCAAATCGTGTTATAAAACAGATTTTTCCTGGCTGCAGAGAGCCTTTATAGTGGTGTAGAACACTGTGCCTTGCAGTGACACTCATAGGGAGTCTGCTGTGGTAGTGAAATAATACTGTGAGTCCGTATGACATGCAGATGACAGGCGTCGCTCTTAGAATCACTGCACACTTCACTTATTTGGGCAGTCACGGGGCCAAAACTGACCAAAAAACTCAGACTTAGGCCGAGTTCACACGAACGTGTGTGACCCGTGCTCGTGCTGCGGCCCGCAAACAGCGGGCCGCAATGCACGATCGCCGGCCGTAGGTCAGCCGCATCGGATCGCGGACCCATTCACTTTAATGGGTCCGCGATCCGCCCGTTCCGCTAAAAGATAGGACATGTTCTATCTTTTTGCGGAACGGAGGTACGGGACGTAACCCCACGGAAGCACTCCGTAGTGCTTCCGAGGGGTCCCGTACCGTGCGGCCGTTCCGCTATTCCGGATTTGCGGACCCATTGAAGTGAATGGGTCCGCATCCGTGAATCGGAATGCACACGGAACTGTGGCCGTGTATTGCGACCCGCGATTTGCGGGCCGCAATACGGCCACAGATCACACACGTTCGTGTGAACTAAGCCTTACAGGTCGATGTTAGCGCCAAGAAGAAGCGCACTCCTTTTACACCGTCGTCAGCTAATTCCACATAGATGTCTACAGAACCTGTTCTATTAAACGCTTATACAAGTAGAGCCCCCTGACAGAGTGGAGAGGGTGTCAGCAGTAAGTTTGTATTGACGTCACTGATTATTTTGCCCTTACTCAGATCCGTCAGAACAATAACCCCCAAAAAACTGATCCTGTCTGTGGAGCATGCGCCTTCACTCGGTCAGCATTTGCTCAATATCAGTATTGCTAATGCCCAAAAAACCAGGAGTGGATCCAAAATAGAGATGACACATGAATGGAATATTTGCATATCTTGTGTGTTTTGCACCCACTCCTGCTTTTGGCTACCAAATCACAAGCCAATCCTGATGGGACCATACAGGCCTTACAGCTGCTACAAATGCGTCTCATTTTTCCTTCCTTCTGACAGATCGGAAGAAGGGTCAAATAAATGATGATATCAGATAGGCCGAAAGGCAAAATAGTGGCCCAGTCATGAAGTGGGGAGGGTGGAAGCAGCATAAGAAGACCACAGAGCGGACCTATGACAGAGTATGGAGGTGGCAGCAGCATCAGGAGGCCACAGAGTGGCACAATGACAGAGTGTGGAGGTGGCGGCAGCAGCAGCATAAGGAGCAGGCCACAGAGTGGCACAATGACAGTGTGGAGGTGGCAGCAGCATCAGGAGACCACAGAGTGGCAAGGTGACATAGTGTGGAGGTGGAAGTGGCATTAGGAGACCACAGAGTGGCAAGGTGACATAGTGTGGAGGTGACAGCAGCATCAGGAGACCACAGAGTGGCAAGGTGACATAGTGTGGAGGTGGCAGCAGAATCAAGAGACCACAGTGACCAGGTGACAGAGTTGGAAGGTGGCAGCAGCATCAGGAGACCACAGAGTGGCAAGGTGACATAGTGAGGAGGTAGCAGCAGCATCATCAGGAGACCACTGAGTGACCCGGTGACAGAGTGAGGAAGTGGGTGGCAATACGAGTACCAGCTAAAGATGGTGGGTGAAAGAAAGAGCACTTGGCATCAGATGTGTGGCATCAGGTGGGTGGCAGCATCAGAACAGTAGCTGAGGTAGGTAGCCAGAAGAAACCGGTCTCTTTTGTCAAAGTGTTGGTGTGGCACCATGGATGATCTAGTCTGATGCATCAGGCATTGGTGGGTGGAAATCCTGGCTGATCCACGCCTAATTCATCTTGACAAAGTCGGTCCAAAATATGGAGGGTGGAATTCCAACGGGTGGAAACGTCGCATATCGTTGGGGGATGCCATTGTGCTGATACAGCTCAAGGAGGGTGTGCTTTGCGGTGTATCAGTGGCTGTAGTGCATGCAAAGTTTCCTGGTCGTCTTGCAGATGGGTGGAAGACTTCAGGAACCGCTTGACAACCAGAATGAACATGTTGCAGCGCCGACATTATGTTCTTCCTGTTGTCGGTCACCATGGTTCAGATTTTGAATTGTCGCGGACAAAGCCAGGATTCGATTCTTGATGAAGGACATGGAGCAGTTACTCCCTTGTGTGATTCCATTCGCCCAGGCAAACGAGGTGCAGAACAGCGTGACACTGCAGTGCCCTGCACATCTGGTATGCTGGAAGGGCACTGTGAATTGTGGCTGAGGACACGGTGGACAATGAGGAGGCAGAGGAGAACATTGTGGCAGGACCAACGACTAACAACGTCAAGGCGGAAGTGGCGTCACCTGGCTAAGTTGCTGGTGTGGCTGTGCAGGAACCACATTCACCCAGTGGGCCGTAAAACACATGTATTGTCCCTGACCATAGTTGCAGCTCCACACGTCGGCGCTGCCATGCACTTTGGCAGACAACGACAGGCTCAAGGACTGGCCCACTTTCTGTTCTACATATTTGTGCAGGGCTGGTACTGCCTTTTTGGCAAAGAAATGATGGCTTGGGACTCTCCACCTCGGCTCAGCACAAGCCATCAGTTCTCTGAAAGGTTCAGAGTCCACAACTTGGAAAGGGAGGGACTGCAGCACCAGCAACTTGGACAGGAGCAAATTCAGCTTCTGCGCTATTAGATGAGTGCACGCATACTATTGTCTCTTGGCAATCGCTTCGGTGATCGATTGCTGACAGAATGACTGAAGAGGAGTAGGAAGAGCTGGAGCATCAGGACCAGCAGATGATGGGAATGTCAGACAGCTCCCTTCGGCTAAGTTGCTGGAGCCTTGACTGCCTGAAACCGGGTCCGTGCCACTGGGTGATGCAGCGGTTGCTGCGGCAGGCTGGACCACCATATTGGAGCCACGGTTCTCCCTGACCACTTTATAGTGACGCTGCACATGTTGATGCAGGGCCGTGGTGCCGTGGTGCCGCTTCACATTCTGCCAACATATTCTACATATGGCCATGTTTACCTACTCTGGCAGCCTAAAAAAAACACACCGCCGAGTAGGTGATTTTACCCCCAACACTATGCACTGACTGACTGCTACCGCCGCTGCTTCCGTGAACTCGTGTACTACTACTTTCCGGGCAGGTAGGCTCCTGCGAAGCGGGTGGTCTACTCCGGGCACGTTTGGCTACCGACCTCCCAATGCTGCCATCCTGCTGACTCCCTGCCACGCTAGCGACTTGTTGGCTCCGCCGTTGCCTCACAGGCAAGCTGCCACCCTCTTCTTCCGATGATGATGAAGCCCCTAATTCACTTGGCTCCCAAGTGCGATGAGCTACATCATCATCGAGTACTGTCTGCACGTCACTGATGTCCTCCTCAATGGTCTCTGAGTCAGGAGCGTCACCACTCGCAACACCAGCTCCCAGGCCACTCTCCTCATCACTACTTGCCCTCCTCACGGAGGAAGTGGCGGATGTCTCCTCCACATCTTGGCTGGCCAGTACCTGCTGTCTGTCCTCTAGTAGCTCGTCCTCGCTGTATAGTGGGGCTGAGCCCACAGCATATAATACATCTCTGGCTGAGGGAACAGAAAAGGACAAAGGCAGGTTGAGGACAGGTGAGGGCACAGTGCCTGCTCCTGGGCCATGCCAACTAAGGTTTGTGTCTGATGAACCCACGACTCTTGGCTGGGGGTGTTTGATGTCACTTGGGATGAAGTGGATGACCGAGTCAACCATTCAAGAACCACTGGGTTGCTGGTCAAGACACGACCGCTAGATGACACTGGGAGCTCAGGCCTATCGCTGCGACTCCTGCTGCCATGCCCCTTTACTCTGCTGCGACCTCTGCCTGCGCCAGAAACATTTAGGCCTCTGCCACTCCCCTGTGCACAGCCTGGCACTTCTCTGTCTGACATACTGTTAGATCAAATAAATAAATAAAAAGGAAATTAAAACACCCCAAAAAAGACTGTAATTTTCTCACTTCACTACACAATGGCTAATAAACCCTTTCCCCCCCACTAATACACGCCTAAAAGGGTTATAATTTTCTCACTTCACCACACAACAGCAAATACTTTTTTTGTGCCACTAATACATGCAAAAAAGGGTTTTAGAACATACAGTATAACTGCACCGCTGAGCGGCAAATATATTTTTCTTTTGCCACTAATACACGCCAAAAAGGGCTTTAGAAGATATAACTGCACTGCTGAACGGCAAATAGGCCCTTACTTTTTTCCACTTATACTCTCCACAAAAGGCTTTAGAACATGTAACTGCACCGCTGAACGGCAAATATATTTTTCTTTTTTCCACTTATACACTCCACAAAAGGGCTTTAGAACATATAACTGCACCGCAGAACGGCAAATAGGCCCTTATTTTTTTCCACTTATACACTCCACAAAAGGCTTTAGAATATATAACTGCACCGCTGAATGGCAAATATATTTATCTTTTTTCCACTTATACACTACACAAAAGGCTTTAGAACAGGGATGCTCAACCGACGGCCCTCTAGCTGGTGCAAAACTACAACTCCCAGCATGCCCTAATAGTTGCAGGTTGTACAGGCATGCTGGGAATTGTAGTTTGGCAACAGCTGGAGAGCCACAGGTTGGGCATCCCTTCTTTAGAATATTAAGCTGCACCTCTGAACGGCAAATATATTTTACTTTTGCCACTATTATATTACACGACAAAAAGGGCTTTAGCACATATAACTACACAGCTGAACGGCAAATAATTTTTTTTTTTGTGCCACTAATACACGACAAAAAGGGCTGAGATTTTCGCACTTCACCACACAACAGCTAATAAGCCCTTTTTTCCCCACTAATACAAGCAAAAAAATGCTTTAGAACATATAACTGCACCGTACAAGGGCAAATAAGATATAGAAATATTTCCTTTTAATAAACCCTGTTAATGGCTGTATCAAACAGCACTTGTACCCCAATAACAAGAACGGTTTGCTGGAATTACAGAGCTGTATAATGGCAATTTGGATCCCCAGTCAGTGCAGCAAGGTGTAATAGGATTGTTCCTATTACCCAGGCTGTAACCTCCCCTACTGAACCCTGTTCTACATAAATGCTGTGGAATGATTCCTCTCTATATTTTCCCTACACCTTGAGTAATCTTTCCCTGAACTTGTACATCGTTTTTTAACACAATGAAGTCATTCGTAGCACTGTCCCTAGCGCCTGCTAACGTCTCTCCATGCACTAAGTACACTGGAAAATGGCAGAATCCAAGATCGCTGAGGCTATTTATAGGGCTGTGACATCACAGGGCTGGCTGCTGATTGGCTGCATGCGTGGCATTATGGGTGATCCCGATTTGCCAGAATTCCTTGCTCCATGTCCTCACCTGTGCAGCAGCCATTTTAGGAAAACATGCGATTTGTTACCACGAAGCGTGAGGAAATTCGGATTCGGTGCGAATCAAATTTTTCCTGAAATTCAGATGGAATACCACTTTGTCAGCTTCGATTCCTTCATCTCTAGTAATCATGGACAAAGGGGTTGTCTCATCTCAGACACTGGTGGCATATTACTAGGATATGCCACCATTGTTAGATAGTAGCTGGTCCAACCTCTGGGACCCACTCCTATCTCCCACTAAGTGACGGGAAGCACACTGCACAAGCACATCCCTCCTCCATTCACTTCTATGGGAGTTCTAATAATAGCCGTGCACTGGCTCCGCTATTTCCGTCAGTCCCATAAAGGTGAATGGAGAGTTCTATGGGAGTTCTGAAAATATCTGAGAGTGCTCGCTCAGCTATTTTCAGAACTCTCATAGAAGTGAATTGAGAGCGTGCCGGACATGCATGGTGGGTAGGGATGAGCGAACTCGAACTGTATAGTTCGGGTTCGTACCGAATTTTGGGGTGTCCGTGACACGGACCCGAACCCGGACATTTTCGTAAAAGTCCGGGTTCGGGTTCGGTGTTCGTCGCTTTCTTCGCGCTTTTGTGACGCTTTCTTGGCGCTTTTTGAAAGGCTGCAAAGCAGCCAATCAACAAGCGTCATACTACTTGCCCCAAGAGGCCATCACAGCCATGCCTACTATTGGCATGGCTGTGATTGGCCAGAGCACCATGTGACCCAGCCTCTATTTAAGCTGGAGTCACATAGCGCCGCCCGTCACTCTGCTCTGATTAGCGTAGGGAGAGGTTGCGGCTGCGACAGTAGGGCGAGATTAGGCAGATTAACTCCTCCAAAGGACTTGATTAACTGATCGATCTGCAGCTGTGGATCATTGAGCTGCTGATCCTCAATTGCTCACTGTTTTTAGGCTGCCCAGACCGTTTGTCAGTCACATTTTTCTGGGGTGATCGGCGGCCATTTTGTGTCTTGTGGTGCGCCAGCACAAGCTGCGACCAAGTGCATTTAACCCTCAATGGTGTGGTTGTTTTTTGGCTAAAGCCTACATCAGGGTGAAGCTGTCACACCAAGTGCATTTAACCAGCAATAGTCTGTTCATTTTTTGGCCATATACAAAATCAGGGGCAAGCTGCGCCTGTCACCAAGTGCATTTAACCCTCAATGGTGTGGTTGTTTTTTGGCTAAAGCCTACATCAGGGTGAAGCTGTCACACCAAGTGCATTTAACCAGCAATAGTCTGTTCATTTTTTGGCCATATACAAAATCAGGGGCAAGCTGCGCCTGTCACCAAGTGCATTTAACCCTCAATGGTGTGGTTGTTTTTTGGCTAAAGCCTACATCAGGGTGAAGCTGTCACACCAAGTGCATTTAACCAGCAATAGTCTGTTCATTTTTTGGCCATATACAAAATCAGGGGCAAGCTGCGCCTGTCACCAAGTGCATTTAACCCTCAATGGTGTGGTTGTTTTTTGGCTAAAGCCTACATCAGGGTGAAGCTGTCACACCAAGTGCATTTAACCAGCAATAGTCTGTTCATTTTTTGGCCATATCCCAGTCTAATTCTGTCACTAAATCCATACCGGTCACCCAGCGCCTAAATACTAGGCCTCAAATTTATATCCAGCTAAATCTGTCCCTAGTGCTGTAGCTGGGCGAGTTATTTAGTGTCCGTTCAAGCACATTTCTTGTTCTGGGTTGAAATACAATTCCCAATTTAGCAATTTCATAATTTAGTGGTTCCTGCTATATCAGAGCTCTTTGAAATCTATCCCAAAAAGGGTATATAATATTGAAGGTGCACATAGGGTCATTCAGAGTAACTTCACACACACCCGCTACTGTGTATTTCCAAGTCTAATTCTGTCACTAAATCCATACCGGTGACCCAGCGCCTAAATACTAGGCCTCAAATTTAATTCCCTCTAAATCTCTCGTTACCCACCGCTGTACTGTTGTTGCTGGGCAAGATATTTAGTGTCCGTCAAAGCACATTTTTTGTTCTGGGTTGAAGTACAATTCCCAATTTAGCAATTTCATAATTTAGTGGTTTCTGCTATATCAGAGCTATTTGAAATCTATCCCAAAAAGGGTATATAATATTGAAGGTGCACATAGGGTCATTCAGAATAACTTCACACACACCCGCTACTGTGTATTTCCAAGTCTAATTCTGTCACTAAATCCATACCGGTGACCCAGCGCCTAAATACTAGGCCTCAAATTTAATTCCCTCTAAATCTCTCGTTACCCACCGCTGTACTGTTGTTGCTGGGCAAGATATTTAGTGTCCGTCAAAGCACATTTTTTGTTCTGGGTTGAAGTACAATTCCCAATTTAGCAATTTCATAATTTAGTGGTTTCTGCTATATCAGAGCTATTTGAAATCTATCCCTAAAAGGGTATATAATATTGAAGGTGCACATAGGGTCATTCAGAATAACTTCACACACACCTGCTACTGTGTATTTCCAAGTCTAATTCTGTCACTAAACCCATACCTGTCACCCAGCGCCTAAATACTAGGCCTCAAATTTAAATCCCTCTAAATCTCTCGTTACCGTTGTCCTGTTGTAGCTGGGAAAGTTATTTAGTGCCCGTCAAAGCACATTTTTTGTTCTGGGTTGAAGTACAATTCCCAATTTAGCAATTTCATAATTTAGTGGTTCCTGCTATATCAGAGCTATTTGAAATCTATCCCAAAAAGGGTATATAATATTGAAGGTGCACATAGGGTCATTCAGAATAACTTCACACACACGCTTCTGTGCATTTCCAAGTCTAATTCTGTCACTAAATCCATACCGGTGACCCAGCGCCTAAATACTAGGCCTCAAATTTAATTCCCTCTAAATCTCTCGTTACCCACCGCTGTACTGTTGTTGCTGGGCAAGATATTTAGTGTCCGTCAAAGCACATTTTTTGTTCTGGGTTGAAGTACAATTCCCAATTTAGCAATTTCATAATTTAGTGGTTTCTGCTATATCAGAGCTATTTGAAATCTATCCCTAAAAGGGTATATAATATTGAAGGTGCACATAGGGTCATTCAGAATAACTTCACACACACCCGCTACTGTGTATTTCCAAGTCTAATTCTGTCACTAAATCCATACCGGTGACCCAGCGCCTAAATACTAGGCCTCAAATTTAATTCCCTCTAAATCTCTCGTTACCCACCGGTGTACTGTTGTTGCTGGGCAAGATATTTAGTGTCCGTCAAAGCACATTTTTTGTTCTGGGTTGAAGTACAATTCCCAATTTAGCAATTTCATAATTTAGTGGTTTCTGCTATATCAGAGCTATTTGAAATCTATCCCTAAAAGGGTATATAATATTGAAGGTGCACATAGGGTCATTCAGAATAACTTCACACACACGCTTCTGTGCATTTCCAAGTCTAATTCTGTCACTAAATCCATACCGGTGACCCAGCGCCTAAATACTAGGCCTCAAATTTAAATCCCTCTAAATCTCTCGTTACCCACCACTGTACTGTTGTTGCTGGGCAAGATATTTAGTGTCCGTCAAAGCACATTTTTTGTTCTGGGTTGAAGTACAATTCCCAATTTAGCAATTTCATAATTTAGTGGTTTCTGCTATATCAGAGCTATTTGAAATCTATCCCTAAAAGGGTATATAATATTGAAGGTGCACATAGGGTCATTCAGAATAACTTCACACACACGCTTCTGTGCATTTCCAAGTCTAATTCTGTCACTAAATCCATACCGGTGACCCAGCGCCTAAATACTAGGCCTCAAATTTAAATCCCTCTAAATCTCTCGTTACCCACCGCTGTACTGTTGTTGCTGGGCAAGATATTTAGTGTCCGTCAAAGCACATTTTTTGTTCTGGGTTGAAGTACAATTCCCAATTTAGCAATTTCATAATTTAGTGGTTTCTGCTATATCAGAGCTATTTGAAATCTATCCCTAAAAGGGTATATAATATTGAAGGTGCACATAGGGTCATTCAGAATAACTTCACACACACGCTTCTGTGCATTTCCAAGTCTAATTCTGTCACTAAATCCATACCGGTGACCCAGCGCCTAAATACTAGGCCTCAAATTTAAATCCCTCTAAATCTCTCGTTACCCACCGCTGTACTGTTGTTGCTGGGCAAGATATTTAGTGTCCGTCAAAGCACATTTTTTGTTCTGGGTTGAAGTACAATTCCCAATTTAGCAATTTCATAATTTAGTGGTTCCTGCTATATCAGAGCTATTTGAAATCTATCCCAAAAAGGGTATATAATATTGAAGGTGCACATTGGGTCATTCAGAATAACTTCACACACACCCGCTACTGTGTATTTTCAAGTCTAATTCTGTCACTAAACCCATACCTGTCACCCAGCGCCTAAATACTAGGCCTCAAATTTAAATCCCTCTAAATCTCTCGTTACCCACCGCTGTACTGTTGTTGCTGGGCAAGATATTTAGTGTCCGTCAAAGCACATTTTTTGTTCTGGGTTGAAGTACAATTCCCAATTTAGCAATTTCATAATTTAGTGGTTTCTGCTATATCAGAGCTATTTGAAATCTATCCCTAAAAGGGTATATAATATTGAAGGTGCACATAGGGTCATTCAGAATAACTTCACACACACGCTTCTGTGCATTTCCAAGTCTAATTCTGTCACTAAATCCATACCGGTGACCCAGCGCCTAAATACTAGGCCTCAAATTTAAATCCCTCTAAATCTCTCGTTACCCACCGCTGTACTGTTGTTGCTGGGCAAGATATTTAGTGTCCGTCAAAGCACATTTTTTGTTCTGGGTTGAAGTACAATTCCCAATTTAGCAATTTCATAATTTAGTGGTTTCTGCTATATCAGAGCTATTTGAAATCTATCCCTAAAAGGGTATATAATATTGAAGGTGCACATAGGGTCATTCAGAATAACTTCACACACACGCTTCTGTGCATTTCCAAGTCTAATTCTGTCACTAAATCCATACCGGTCACCCAGCGCCTAAATACTAGGCCTCAAATTTATATCCCGCTGAATTTGAATACAATACATTGGGCCAAATAATATATTTGTTGTTGTGGTGAACCATAACAATGAGAAAAACATCTAGTAAGGGACGCGGACGTGGACATGGTCGTGGTGGTGTTAGTGGACCCTCTGGTGCTGGGAGAGGACGTGGCCGTTCTGCCACATCCACACGTCCTAGTGTACCAACTACCTCAGGTCCCAGTAGCCGCCAGAATTTACAGCGATATATGGTGGGGCCCAATGCCGTTCTAAGGATGGTAAGGCCTGAGCAGGTACAGGCATTAGTCAATTGGGTGGCCGACAGTGGATCCAGCACGTTCACATTATCTCCCACCCAGTCTTCTGCAGAAAGCGCACAGATGGCGCCTGAAAACCAACCCCATCAGTCTGTCACATCACCCCCATGCATACCAGGGAAACTGTCTCAGCCTCAAGTTATGCAGCAGTCTCTTATGCTGTTTGAAGACTCCGCTGGCAGGGTTTCCCAAGGGCATCCACCTAGCCCTTCCCCAGCGGTGAAAGACATAGAATGCACTGACGCACAACCACTTATGTTTCCTGATGATGAGGACATGGGAATACCACCTCAGCATGTCTCTGATGATGACGAAACACAGGTGCCAACTGCTGCGTCTTTCTGCAGTGTGCAGACTGAACAGGAGGTCAGGGATCAAGACTGGGTGGAAGACGATGCAGGGGACGATGAGGTCCTAGACCCCACATGGAATGAAGGTCGTGCCACTGACTTTCACAGTTCGGAGGAAGAGGCAGTGGTGAGACCGAGCCAACAGCGTAGCAAAAGAGGGAGCAGTGGGCAAAAGCAGAACACCCGCCGCCAAGAGACTCCGCCTGCTACTGACCGCCGCCATCTGGGACCGAGCACCCCAAAGGCAGCTTCAAGGAGTTCCCTGGCATGGCACTTCTTCAAACAATGTGCTGACGACAAGACCCGAGTGGTTTGCACGCTGTGCCATCAGAGCCTGAAGCGAGGCATTAACGTTCTGAACCTGAGCACAACCTGCATGACCAGGCACCTGCATGCAAAGCATGAACTGCAGTGGAGTAAACACCTTAAAACCAAGGAAGTCACTCAGGCTCCCCCTGCTACCTCTTCTGCTGCTGCCGCCTCGGCCTATTCTGCTGCTGCCGCCTCGGCCTCTTCCTCCGCCTCTGGAGGAACGTTGGCACCTGCCGCCCAGCAAACAGGGGATGTACCACCAACACCACCACCACCACCTCCGTCACCAAGCGTCTCAACCATGTCACACGCCAGCGTTCAGCTCTCCATCTCACAAACATTTGATAGAAAGCGTAAATTCCCACCTAGCCACCCTCGATCCCTGGCCCTGAATGCCAGCATTTCTAAACTACTGGCCTATGAAATGCTGTCATTTAGGCTGGTGGACACAGACAGCTTCAAACAGCTCATGTCGCTTGCTGTCCCACAGTATGTTGTTCCCAGCCGGCACTACTTCTCCAAGAGAGCCGTGCCTTCCCTGCACAACCAAGTATCCGATAAAATCAAGTGTGCACTGCGCAACGCCATCTGTAGCAAGGTCCACCTAACCACAGATACGTGGACCAGTAAGCACGGCCAGGGACGCTATATCTCCCTAACTGCACACTGGGTAAATGTAGTGGCAGCTGGGCCCCAGGCGGAGAGCTGTTTGGCGCACGTCCTTCCGCCGCCAAGGATCGCAGGGCAACATTCTTTGCCTCCTGTTGCCACCTCCTCCTTCTCGGCTTCCTCCTCCTCTTCTTCCACCTGCTCATCCAGTCAGCCACACACCTTCACCACCAACTTCAGCACAGCCCGGGGTAAACGTCAGCAGGCCATTCTGAAACTCATATGTTTGGGGGACAGGCCCCACACCGCACAGGAGTTGTGGCGGGGTATAGAACAACAGACCGACGAGTGGTTGCTGCCGGTGAGCCTCAAGCCCGGCCTGGTGGTGTGTGATAATGGGCGAAATCTCGTTGCAGCTCTGGGACTAGCCAATTTGACGCACATCCCTTGCTTGGCGCATGTGCTGAATTTGGTGGTGCAGAAGTTCATTCACAACTACCCCGACATGTCAGAGCTGCTGCATAAAGTGCGGGCCGTCTGTTCGCGCTTCCGGCGTTCACATCCTGCTGCTGCTCGCCTGTCTGCGCTACAGCGTAACTTCGGCCTTCCCGCTCACCGCCTCATATGCGACGTGCCCACCAGGTGGAACTCCACCTTGCACATGCTGGACAGACTGTGCGAGCAGCAGCAGGCCATAGTGGAGTTTCAGCTGCAGCACGCACGGGTCAGTCGCACTACAGAACAGCACCACTTCACCACCAATGACTGGGCCTCCATGCGAGACCTGTGTGCCCTGTTGCGCTGTTTCGAGTACTCCACCAACATGGCCAGTGGCGATGACACCGTTATCAGCGTTACAATACCACTTCTATGTCTCCTTGAGAAAACACTTAGGGCGATGATGGAACAGGAGGTGGCCCAGGAGGAGGAGGAGGAGGATGAGGAAGAGGGGTCATTTTTAGCACTTTCAGGCCAGTCTCTTCGAAGTGACTCAGAGGGAGGTTTTTTGCAACAGCAGAGGCCAGGTACAAATGTGGCCAGCCAGGGCCCACTACTGGAGGACGAGGAGGACGAGGATGAGGAGGAGGTGGAGGAGGATGAGGATGAAGCATGGTCACAGCGGGGTGGCACCCAACGCAGCTCGGGTCCATCACTGGTGCGTGGCTGGGGGGAAAGGCAGGACGATGACGATACGCCTCCCACAGAGGACAGCTTGTCCTTACCCCTGGGCAGCCTGGCACACATGAGCGACTACATGCTGCAGTGCCTGCGCAACGACAGCAGAGTTGCCCACATTTTAACCTGTGCGGACTACTGGGTTGCCACCCTGCTGGATCCACGCTACAAAGACAATGTGCCCACCTTACTTCCTGCACTGGAGCGTGATAGGAAGATGCGCGAGTACAAGCGCACGTTGGTAGACGCGCTACTGAGAGCATTCCCAAATGTCACAGGGGAACAAGTGGAAGCCCAAGGCCAAGGCAGAGGAGGAGCAAGAGGTCGCCAAGGCAGCTGTGTCACGGCCAGCTCCTCTGAGGGCAGGGTTAGCATGGCAGAGATGTGGAAAACTTTTGTCAACACGCCACAGCTAACTGCACCACCACCTGATACGCAACGTGTTAGCAGGAGGCAACATTTTACTAACATGGTGGAACAGTACGTGTGCACACCCCTCCACGTACTGACTGATGGTTCGGCCCCATTCAACTTCTGGGTCTCTAAATTGTCCACGTGGCCAGAGCTAGCCTTTTATGCCTTGGAGGTGCTGGCCTGCCCGGCAGCCAGCGTTTTGTCTGAACGTGTATTCAGCACGGCAGGGGGCGTCATTACAGACAAACGCAGCCGCCTGTCTACAGCCAATGTGGACAAGCTGACGTTCATAAAAATGAACCAGGCATGGATCCCACAGGACCTGTCCGTCCCTTGTCCAGATTAGACATTAACTACCTCCCCATAACCATATATTATTGGACTCCAGGGCACTTCCTCATTCAATCCTATTTTTATTTTCATTTTACCATTATATTGCGATGCTACCCAAAGTTGAATGAACCTCTCCTCTGCCTGTGTGCTAGGCCTAAATATATGCCAATGGACTGTTGCAGTGGTGGCTGACATGAAGCCTGATTCTCTGCTATGACATGCAGACTAATTCTCTGCTGACATGAAGCCAGATTGTCTGTTACGGGACCTCTCTCCTCTGCCTGGGTGCTGGGCCTAAATTTATGACAATGGACTGTTGCAGTGGTGGCTGACGTGAAGCCTGATTCTCTGCTATGACATGCAGACTGATTCTCTGCTGACATGAAGCCAGATTCTCTGTTACGGGACCTCTCTCCTCTGCCTGTGTGTGTGCTGGGCCTAAATATATGCCAATGGACTGTTGCAGTGGTGGCTGACGTGAAGCCTCATTCTCTGCTATGACATGCAGACTAATTCTCTGCTGACATGAAGACAGATTCTCTGTTACGGGACCTCCCTCCTCTGCCTGGGTGCTGGGCCTAAATATATGCCAATGGACTGTTGCAGTGGTGGCTGACGTGAAGCCTCATTCTCTGCTATGACATGCAGACTGATTCTCTGCTGACATGAAGCCAGATTCTCTGTTACGGGACCTCTCTCCTCTGCCTGTGTGTGTGCTGGGCCTAAATATATGCCAATGGACTGTTGCAGTGGTGGCTGACGTGAAGCCTCATTCTCTGCTATGACATGCAGACTGATTCTCTGCTGACATGAAGCCAGATTCTCTGTTACGGGACCTCTCTCCTCTGCCTGTGTGTGTGCTGGGCCTAAATATATGCCAATGGACTGTTGCAGTGGTGGCTGACGTGAAGCCTCATTCTCTGCTATGACATGCAGACTAATTCTCTGCTGACATGAAGACAGATTCTCTGTTACGGGACCTCCCTCCTCTGCCTGGGTGCTGGGCCTAAATATATGCCAATGGACTGTTGCAGTGGTGGCTGACGTGAAGCCTCATTCTCTGCTATGACATGCAGACTAATTCTCTGCTGACATGAAGACAGATTCTCTGTTACGGGACCTCTCTCCTCTGCCTGGGTGCCGGGGCCTAAATATCTGAGAATGGACTGTTCCAGTGGTGGGTGACGGGAAGCCAGATTCTCTGCTATGGAACCTCTCTCCAATTGATTTTGGTTAATTTTTATTTATTTAATTTTTATTTTAATTCATTTCCCTATCCACATTTGTTTGCAGGGGATTTACCTACATGTTGCTGCCTTTTGCAGCCCTCTAGCTCTTTCCTGGGCTGTTTTACAGCCTTTTTAGTGCCGAAAAGTTCGGGTCCCCATTGACTTCAATGGGGTTCGGGTTCGGGACGAAGTTCGGATCGGGTTCGGATCCCGAACCCGAACATTTCCGGGATGTTCGGCCGAACTTCTCGAACCCGAACATCCAGGTGTTCGCTCAACTCTAATGGTGGGCTCTCCTTGATTTTGAGGGTCCTGTTCTGGTGATAGGAGCAGGTCCCAGAGCTGACAATGCACCAATGTCTGAGATGACACAACCCTTTTAAATAGAATGTGTCAACAAAAATGACCTACTATTTCAATCACGTTTAAGGTTAAACATATTTTCTAAGAATTTTTTGGGATTTGACTTAGTAATATTTTATGTCACAATTAGAGATGAGCGAATCAAATCAGACAAAGTGGAATTCGATCCGAATTTCAGGAAAAATTTGATGCGAATTTCCTTGTGCTTCGTGGTAACAAATCACAATTTTTCCTAAAATGGCGGCTACAATGGCAGCTACACGTGTCAGGACATGGGGCAAAAAACTCTGGGAAGGTTGGCTGACCCATAATGCTATGCATGCAGCCAATCTGCAGCCAGCCAGCCCTGTGATGTCACAGCCCTATAAATGCGGTGGCCATCTGAGAGCCAGACATTTTCCAGCATTCTGAGTGCAGGGACAGACGTGAGAAAACGCTAGGGACAGCAATAGGAAAAACTTATTTGTGAAAAAAAGCAGAAAAAACAATTTATAAGTGCAGAGAAAGGATAGGGAGGAATCATTTCACAGCATCTTAGTGCAGGGAGAGACGTCAGAAGGCGCTAGTGACAATGCCAGAAAAGCGATTTACAAGTGCAGAGAAAGGATAGGAAGGAATCATTTCACAGCATTTTAGTGCAGGGAGAGACGTCTGAAGTCGCTTAGGAAAATGCTAGAAAAACCTCATTGTGAAAAAAAAAAGCGATTTACAAGTGCAGGGAAACATTATTTGGGGATTCAAATAGCCATTATACAGCTCTGGAAATCAGTTTAGTGGCCTATTTCAGTACAAAAAAGTAAAAATATATACGCATTTTACTTCTGCAGTTATATGTGGTGAAAGCGTTCAGTGTCCTATTTCAGTACAAAAAGGGAAAAAAATATACGCACTTCACTGTTGCATTTTTTTGTGAAAGACTTTAGGGGCCCATTTCAGTACAAAAAGGAAAAATATATTCTTAGTTCACTTCTGCAGTTATATGTGTTGAAAGCGTTTACTGGCCTATTTCAGTACAGAAAGAAAAAAATATACGCACTTCACTGGTGCATTTATTTCTGCTGAAAGTGTTTACTGGTCTATTTCAGTACAAAAAGAAAAATATATTCTCAGTTCACTTCTGCAGTTATATGTGTTGAAAGCGTTTACTGGCCTATTTCAGTACAGAAAGAAAAAAATATTCTCAGTTCACTTCTGCAGTTATATGTGTTGAAAGCGTTTATTGGCCTATTTCAGTTCAGAAAGAAAAATATATTCTTAGTTCACTTCTGCAGTTATATGTGTTGAAAGCATTTACTGGCCTATTTCAGTACAGAAAGAAAAATATATACGCACTTCACTGGTGCATTTATTTCTGCTAAAAGCGTTTACTGGCCTATTTCAGTACAAAAAGAAAAATATATTCTCAGTTTACTTTAGCAGTTATATGTGTTGAAAGCATTTATTAGCCCATTTCAGTACAGAAAGAAAAATATAAATGCACTTCACTGGTGCATTTATTTCTGCTGAAAGTGTTTACTGGTCTATTTCAGTACAAAAAGAAAAATATATTCTTAGTTCACTTCTGCAGTTATATGTGTTGAAAGCGTTTACTGGCCTATTTCAGTACAGAAAGAAAAAAATATACGCACTTCACTGGTGCATTTATTTCTGCTGAAAGTGTTTACTGGTCTATTTCAGTACAAAAAGAAAAATATATTCTTAGTTCACTTCTGCAGTTATATGTGTTGAAAGCGTTTACTGGCCTATTTCAGTACAGAAAGAAAAAAATATACGCACTTCACTGGTGCATTTATTTCTGCTGAAAGTGTTTACTGGTCTATTTCAGTACAAAAAGAAAAATATATTCTCAGTCCACTTCTGCAGTTATATGTGTTGAAAGCGTTTACTGGCCTATTTCAGTACAGAAAGAAAAAAATATTCTCAGTTCACTTCTGCAGTTATATGTGTTGAAAGCGTTTATTGGCCTATTTCAGTTCAGAAAGAAAAATATATTCTTAGTTCACTTCTGCAGTTATATGTGTTGAAAGCATTTACTGGCCTATTTCAGTACAGAAAGAAAAATATATACGCACTTCACTGGTGCATTTATTTCTGCTAAAAGCGTTTACTGGCCTATTTCAGTACAAAAAGAAAAATATATTCTCAGTTTACTTTAGCAGTTATATGTGTTGAAAGCATTTATTAGCCCATTTCAGTACAGAAAGAAAAATATAAATGCACTTCACTGGTGCATTTATTTCTGCTAAAAGCGTTTACTGGCCTATTTCAGTACAAAAAGAAAAATATATTCTCAGTTCACTTCTAAAGTTACAGTATATGTGTTGAAAGTGTTTATTGGCCTATTTCAGTACAGAAAATATATATACACTCACCTAAAGAATTATTAGGAACACCATACTAATACGGTTTTGGACCCCCTTTTGCCTTCAGAACTGCCTTAATTCTACGTGGCATTGATTCAACAAGGTGCAGATAGCATTCTTTAGAAATGTTGGCCCATATTGATAGGATAGCATCTTGCAGTTGATGGAGATTTGAGGGATGCACATCCAGGGCACGAAGCTCCTGTTCCACCACATCCCAAAGATGCTCTATTGGGTTGAGATCTGGTGACTGTGGGGGCCATTTTAGTACAGTGAACTCATTGTCATGTTCAAGAAACCTATTTGAAATGATTCGAGCTTTGTGACATGGTGCATTATCCTGCTGGAAGTAGCCATCAGAGGATGGGTACATGGTGGTCATGAAGGGATGGACATGGTCAGAAACAATGTTCAGGTAGCCCGTGGCATTTAAACGATGGCCAATTGGCACTAAGGGGCCTAAAGTGTGCCCAGAAAACATCCCCCACACCATTACACCACCAGCAGCAGCCTGCACATTGGTAACAAGGCATGATGGATACATGTTCTCATTCTGTTTACGCCAAATTCAGACTCTACCATTTGAATGTCTCAACAGAAATCGAGACTCATCAGACTAGGCAACATTTTTCCAGTCTTCAACAGTCCAATTTTGGTGAGCTTGTGCAAATTGTAGCCTCTTTTTCCTATTTGTAGTGGAGATGAGTGGTACCCGGTTGGGTCTTCTGCTGTTGTAGCCCACCTTTCTTGCCCATTCTGACATTCAGTTTGGAGTTCAGGAGATTGTCTTGACCAGGACCACAACCCTACATGCATTGAAGCAACTGCCATGTGATTGGTTGACTAGATAATCGCATTAATGAGAAATAGAACAGGTGTTCCTAATAATTCTTTAGGTGAGTGTATATGCACTTCACTGGTGCAGTTATTTGTGGTAAAAGCATTTACTGGCCTATTTCAGTACAGAAAGAAAAAAAATATACGCACTTCACTGGTGCAGTTATTTGTTGCAAAAGCGTTTAGTGGCCTATTTCAGTACAGAAAGAAAATTATAGACGCACTTCACTGATGCATTTATTTGTGGTGAAAGCGTTTAGTGACCTATTTCAGTACAAAAAGAAAAATATTTTTGTGTTTAAATTTGCTTTTAATTTATTTAGTTCAGCTAAAAGTATGTCAGACAGAGAAGTGCCAGGCTATGCACAGAGGAGTGGCAGAGGCATAAATGTTTCCGGCACAGGCACAGGTTGCAGCAGAGTAAGGGGGCGTGGCAGCAGGAGTCGCAGCGAGAGGCCTGAGCTTCGGGTGTCATCTAATAGTCAAGTCTTGACTAGCAACCCAGTGGTTCTTGATTGTTAACTCGGTCATCCACTTCATCCCAAGTGACATGAGACACCCCCAGCAAAGAGTCGGTGGGTTCTTCAGACACAACCCTTAGTTGGCATGGCCCGGGAGCAGGCCCTGTGCCCTCGCCTGTCCTCAACCTGCCTCTGTCCTTTCCTGTTCCCTCACCGCTAGAAGTATTATATGCTGTAGTCTTAGCTCCACTTTTCAGCGAGGAAGAGCTACTAGAGGACAGTCAGCAGCTACTGCCCAGCCAAGATCTGGAAGAGACATCCGCCACTTCCTCCGCTAGGCAGACAAGTAGTGATGAGGAGAGTGGTGTAGGAGGTGGTGTTGCGAGCGGTCAGGCTCCTGACCCAGAGACCGTTGAGGAGGACATCAGTGACGTGCAGACACTACACGATGATGAAGCCAATCACACTTGGGAGCCGGGTGCCGAAGGGGCTTCATCATCATCAGGAGAAGAGGGTGGCAGCTTGCCTGTGAGGCAGCGGCTGAGCCAGTAAAGTGGAAGCATGTCTGGGAGTCAGCAGGGTGGCAGCAGTTTCAGGTCGGGAGCCAAACGTGCCCGGGGTAGAGCACCTGCTTAGCAGCAGCCTACCTGCCCGGGTAGTAGTGGTGCACGGGTTGATGGAGGCAGCATCAGTAGCAGTCAGTCAGTGCGGACTGTTGAGGGGAAAATCACCTACTAGGTGGTGTGGCAGTTTTTTGTTAAGCCACCGGAGGAGGTTAACATGGCCAATTGGCCATATGTAGAATATGTGGGCAGAAGCTGAAGCATGTCCACGGTGCCAATGTTGGCACCACGGTACTGCGTCAACATATGCAGCATCACCATAAAGTGGCCTGGGAAAACCGTGGCTCCGATGTGGTGGTCCAGCCTGCCGCAGCAACCAGTGTCACGCACCTGGTTTCAGGCAGTCAAGGCTCCACCACCTCAGCCGAAGGGAACTGTCTGTCATTCCCATCTTCTGCTGGTCCTGATGCTTCTGCTCCTCCTCCTTATCAGTCATTCCATCAGCAATCGATCACCTAAGCGATTGCCAAGAGACAGCAGTATGCGTGCACGCATCCAACGGCGCAGGAGCTGAACGGGATCCTGTCCAAGTTGCTGGTGCTGCAGTCCCACCCTTTCCAAGTTGTGGACTCTGAACCTTTCAGAGAACTGATGGCTTGTGCCGAGCCGAGGTGGAGAGTCCCAAGCCGTCATTTCTTTGCCAAAAAGGCAGTACCAGCCCTGCACAAATATGTAGAACAGAAAGTGGGCCAGTCCTTGAGCCTGTCGGTGTCTACCAAAGTGCATGGCAGCGCCGACGCGTTGAGCTTTAACTATAGTCAGGGACAGTACATGTCCTTTACGGTACACTGGGTGAATGTGGTGCCTGCACAGCCACCCCAGCAACTTGGCCAGGTGACACCGCTTCCTCCTCCACGTTGTCACGCCGTCGGTCCTGCAATAATGTCCACCTCTGCCTCCTCATTGTCCACCATGTCCTCAGCCTCCACTGTAGGGACAAGTCACAGTGGCCCCCCAGCATACCACATGTGTAGGGCACGGCTGTGTCATGCTGTTCTGCACCTCGTTTCCATGAGCGAACTGAGTCACACAGGGGAGGAACTGCACCGAGTCCTTCGTCAAGAAATCGAATCCTGGCTTTGTCCGCAACAATTCAAAATCTGAACCATGGTGACTAACAACGGGAAGAACATTGTGTCGGCGCTGCGTCAAGGAAGGTTGAGCCATGCGCCCTGCATGGCACACGTGTTCAATCTGGTTGTCAAGCGGTTCCTGAAGTCTTCCACCCATCTGCAAGACATCCTAAAAATGGGCAGGAAACTTTGCATGTACTTCAGCCACTCGTACACCGCAAAGCACACCCTCCTTGAGCTGCATCGGCAGAATGGCATCCCCCAACATAGGCTGATATGCAACATTTTCACCTGTTGGAATTCCACCCTACATATGTTGGACTGACTATACGAACAGAGAAAGGCGATAAACGATTTCTTGATGATGCTAGTGGATAGGAGTACTCCGTTGTGTAACTTCAATGTCAGCCAGTGGCAGCTCATGCGTGACACATGCCGTTTGCTCAGCCCCTTTGAGGATGCCACGTTATTTGTCAGTCGCCAGGACTATGGGATGAACTACATCATTCCACTTATTGATGTCCTGGAACAGAAGGTGGTAACAATGGCTGGTCAGGGGACTGGAGATGTGGTGCCTAGATCTCATGGGCACATGAGCCCTGTGGGAGATGAACTGGAAGAGCAGGAGGAGGGGGAGGAGGACATTGGAGCACAGTTCCTGATGCTGCCATCTCCACACTATGTCACCTTGCCACTCTGTGGTCTCCTGATGCTGCTGCTGCTACTGCCATCTCCACACTATGTCATCTTGCCACTCTGTGGTCTCCTGATGCTGCTGCTGCCATCTCCATACTTTGTCACCTTTCCACTCTGTGGTATCCTGATGCTGCTGCTACTGTCATCTCCACACTATGTCACCTTTCCACTCTGTGGTATCCTGCTGCTGCCATCTCCACACTATGTTACCTTGCCACCATGTGGTATCCTCCTGATGCTGCTGCTGTTGTCACCACCAGACTCTGTCATTGTGCCACTCTGTGGCCTCCTCCTGATGCTGCTGCCACCACCTACACACTCTGTCATTGGTCCACTCTTTGGTCTCCTCATGCTGCTTCCACCTCCACACTCTGTCATCGGTCCACTCTGTGGACTTCTCATGCTGTTTCCACCCTCCCCACTTCATGACTGGGCCACTATTTAGCCTTTTGGCCTGGCTGACATAATTATTTATTTGACCTTTCTTCTGATCTGTCAAAAGGAAGGAAAAATGAGACACACAACAGATCCTGTCTGTGTAGCAGCTGTAAGGCCTGTAGGTCCCATCAGAATTGGCTTATGATTTGGTAGCCAAAAGCAGGAGTGGGTACAAAACACAGAAGACATGCAAATATTCCATTCACGTGTGATCTCTGTTTTAGATCCACTCCTGTTTGTTTTTTTGGCTTCAGCAATACTGAAAGATTTTTGAGCAAATGCTGACCGAGTGAAGGCGGATGCTCCACAGACAGGATCCATTTTTGTGGGTTATTGTTCTGAAGGATCAGAGGAAGGGCAAATTAATCAGTGACGTCAACAGAAACTTACTGCTGACACCCTCTCCACTCTGTCGGGGGGCTCTACTTGTATAAGCGTTTAATAGAACAGGTTCTGTAGAAATCTACAAGGAATCAGCTAACGAGGGTGTAAAAGGAGTTTACTTCTTCTTGGCACTAACATTGACCTGTAAAGTTGAGTTCATACTTGAGTTATTTGGTCAGTTTTGCCCCTCTGACTGCCCAAATAACTGAAGTGTGCAGTGATTCTAAGAGCGACGCCTGTCATCTGCATGTCATACGGACTCACAGTATTCTTTCACTACCAATGCAGACCCCCTATGTGTGTTACAGTGAAGGCACAGTGTTCTACACCACCATAAAGGCTCTCAGCAGCCAGGAAATACAGTAGCTGTTTTTTTACGTAATTTGCCACGAATATATTCGGATCGAACCAAATTTTTCCCAAAAAATTGGCGAATCGGCGAATCGAATTTTTTTAAAATTCGCTCATCTCTAGTCACAATCTATATTAAAAATAATCTTGAAATCTTGCTGTTTTACACTCTGAAACTCACAATTGACTGATGCTTCCTGTTCTGCAGGGATCACTTCTCCGCAGCCATTTCATTATTAACACAGACAGGATTACAATGAAAGAAAACACCTCTGTAACGAAAAAACATGATCCAACATGCACAATAGACGATGATCACAACTCATCCCCTCCCCTTCCCTGCACAATGACCTCTGCAAAGATCACTGAGGATTCCCACAACGCTCTTCCCTAGAAGTCAATAGACATCTACAGTCTGCAAGTTTTTTATGGTTCATGTGGCTGCAGTAAAATACATTTCTCAATGCTGTTAAAAAGGTGATATATTCCCTTTAAGCTTCAGGGTCAGAACCAAATGAAGCCACGGAAAAAGTGGGTCCATCAGATGAGGCATGCAGTTCAGGTACACTTTTTCTCTGGGTATCATGTATCCAGGCTTCTTAGGATATGGCCGGGAGATCATGCAAATGGATCCTCTCACTTTGAGTATAAAAGTAAATAGTTGATATCATGAAAATGTTGCAGGTGGGTAACAATACTGTGATTGTTCCAGCGTCTGCTGTAGTAGATGTTATGCTCTCAGGTGGTTTCCACAGTCTACAGCCTTTCATATGCATTAAATGCCTTAGTTGTCTACACCCCTTGGAATATTTTCAGATTCCCAATCAGGTGGAAGCAGAACAGTTCCTCGAGGCATTTTCTATGGTTGCTTTGTATGTCCAAGGTTGTAGGAACATTTTGAAATGTTGTTCTTTACACTGTTCCATTCCCCTTGTAGATTTTCCCCCATTCTCTCTGCCAAAGCAATCTCACAGATTTTCTCAAATTTGAAGAGTTTGTTTATGTGTTTTAGATATTAGACATCTCTGATACGGCTCATTAACGTTTCGCTTTCTCAAAAACATTAATGTAAAATTCAATATTTAGCATTTCACCTGCATATACGGCACCAGGGGTCAGCAACCATTCCTGCTGTTGTGAAACTACAACTTCCAGCATGCTACATTCATTTCTATGGGAGTTCAGAGAAAAGTCATGCTGAAAAGTATAGTTTCATATCAGCTTGAGTGCTGGACTTTGTCAACCCCATGATAGTTCTTAAATTACTAACGGTGTACAAGCTTTAGGCCACAATTACATGGTCAGTATTTGGTCAGTATTTTGTATTATTATTAGTAACCTACAAAGAAAAAGTATAAAGGAAAAATTTGTGTTTCTTCCACATTTTGAACCCACTCCTAGCTTTGGATTACAAATACTGAAGCAAAATTCTGAGCAAATGCTGACCGTGTGAAAGTGGCCTTATACCAATCTTCAAACCGTGACCCATAAACAGAGGTGTAACTAAGCGTTCATGAGCGCCAGTGCAAAAGTTCATCTTGGGACCCAGCACAACTTCTCCTCATGCCCTCTGCAGCGCCTCCGTAGCTTTCTAGCAGCGTGGCCCGGTCTCCTAAGTGACCAAACACTCAGCACTAGTAGGCCTCATGCAAATGTCCGTTGCCCGGCCGTTCCGTGCATTGGGGTCTGCAATTTTCGATCACCAATGCACGGGCACTCTCTGTGCGACTGCCACAATGGATCCAGACCAATTCAACTTGAATAGGTCTATGCTTCATCCGCACCGCCAAAAAATAGGACATATTTATTATTTTTGAGGTGCGGAAGCATGGAGAGAAACCCCACGGAAGCACTATGGAGTGTTTCCGTGGGGTTTCGTGCTTAGGTTCCAGACCAGACCTGCCGGATTGCTGACCAATTAAAGTGAATGGGTCCGCATCCGTGATGCGGTACGCAGATGGCCGGTGCCCGCATATTGCTGACCCGCTGTTTACAGCCTTTGCCGGCAACGCCTGTGTGCATGAGGGGACCTGTGGACTTCCTTGGCTTGTGGTTTTGTTTGCCACTGTGACTGCTGCACCCCTTGTTATTACGCCACTGCCCATAAAGAAAAAAAAACACTATAATGTTGGTCTTCTTCTTACCCAACATTTCAGCATGTACATGGGGAAAAGGCCTCACAAACGCATTGTAACATAGTTTTTAGACGCCGGTCCTAATTAGACTGCACTGGCTGACCTCTACATACCTTAGGCACTGGCCAGCTCCCTTTTAAGGAAGGAAATACAGGCTCCAATTGGAGGCTCACCTAAAGAGTTGTGCTATAGGCATAGGCACAACTCTATTATGGACTTGTATGGGTATATATTCCCAAAGGTTTGATATGCAGCCGCCGGTAGTGAATCCTCTGGACGGAGATGCCAAAGCTCCCAAAGAAGGGTAGATGCAAGCAGTACTGGAGGACCCCTCGGCGCAAGGAACCAAATGACACTAAGCAATGGAGTATTCAATGCAATAAAAACAACGCGTTTTGGGGACAGCACCCCCCTTTTATCAGGTTAAAAATTGCAATTTTAAATCAGATGAAGGGGGTTGCTGTCCCCCAAAATGCATTGTTTTTATTTCATTGAATAAATAAGAGCTACTCCATTGCTTTGTGTCATTTGGTTCCTTGCGCCGAGGCGTCCTCCAGTACTGCTTGAGAAAACTTTGATGTGTTTTCCATCGGAGCTATTGAAATTTCAAAGCTATTTTACAAAATGTAGCACCAAAAAAAAAATATGTATGCCGGTTATTAAACAGAACAACTTATCTTCTTTCCCCAGGATAGGACAAAAGTGTCTGATCGGCAGAGGTTTTACTAGTGAGCACCCACCAATCGCTAGAATGGGGGCCCGTGTTTGAATGGAGTGGCAGACAGGACTCATATGCATGCTATCACTCCATTCAGACAGGGAACACGGGCCCCCGTTCTATTGATCAGCAAAGACACCAGGGGTCGTATAGAACATAAGGTGTTGTCATGGGACAAGCCCTTGGATAATCCTTGCTGTTGGCACCAGTGGTAGTTGTGTGACTAGTAGAGGGCGACTAAGGCATTTCTCCTGGGTGCAGATAGGAGGTGAGGTAGCCCAATTGATTTGACACACATTGCAATTTTAGCCCGTGGCACCCCCCATACTTGGCACATGCCTCACAGGATACCTTGCTATTCTACAGCTATCAATAGTCATAGATATTTCTGCAGAAGTTTGCCTTATTTCACATCATTTTATGAACCACAGGTGGTCCCCCCACCTGCATAACATTAGTTCTATATCAGTATTTAGGATTACAAATTCACTTCCTAATGAAAAACAGTCACTTTGAGGGACTGACGTTAGATAGATATAAGGAGAGGTGGACTTTATGGGCACAACATCAATGGGAGAAACTGATTTGAAACATGAGTGCCGGTTTCAAGAATGACTTTGATCGCCTTATGTGGCTGTGTTATAAAGCGTTATCAACGTAACTCTTATCCTGCCAAGGTCTGAACCAAATCTGTAGCTCCGAAATCACCTTTTTAAATAGTATATACAGACATATATACTTTTATTCTAATCTGTTTATATATATTTTGTATCCTTCTTTACAACATAGGGGCAAACATCTTGTCCAAACTGAGTTCTGAGAACATGGATTCGAAAAACTCAACTGGAAATCATCTCTGTGACCTGGGCGAGGGGTGGGTGATGAGATGTTACTGTCATCTATTGTCATTAGGATTCTGTGTTATCTATATGTTATGTGTCATTGTAATGCTGCCTATGCTGTTAATGAGATGACTGCTGAAAATAATCTCTATAGAACAGAAAGTGTCAGCCTTTTATTAGGCTTAGTGGCCAATGAAAACTGCAGAAATTCAGTTTTTTCTTTTACTATAATAATTGCTCCTCCTTTAAATTTTTCCTTGGCCAATAATAATATTTATTGTAAATGGATTAAGTGGATATCTTATACATTAAAAACAAAAAGTAATTTCTTAAAAATATGGGAGACCTTTCTTTCTCTACTCCCGCAAATCATTACAACAGAGAGGATAAACTGCTTCTGGTGGTCTCATCGCTGTGAGATATGGCCAGGGTCTGAGATCTTTCTGGGGCCTGCAGAATCAGTAAGCACATCATCCTCCATTTCTTCCCAGAGGACACTGAAGAAAATGTGGTGAAATACGAGTAACAAAGTAAGGTTGGTCAGTCCCCCATGCATGGCTGACATTTTCTAAGAAAGGCAGTGGACCCGTGGTGCCTGGGGGTTACTAATCAAAGGAAAACCAACCTGAAAGGTGACGCAATTATCATGAGGAGGTTCATTGCTATTTTATGTGTAAATTTTTTTTTTGATGACCTGTCCTTAGGATAGGTAATCAATATCAGATCGGTGGGGGTCTGACTCCTGGCACCCCCAATGATCAGCTGTTTGAATGAGTAGCAACGCTTGTGCAAGCGCTGCTTCCTCATCAAATTTACCTGTGAGTTGTCTCCTCTATAGAAGCGGCGCAATGTAATTACAACTGCAAGTGCAGTATGTGCAAATGAAACATTCTACAACTTTCTGATATATTGTATGTCAATTCCTCACCATTTTAAAGAAATTTGTTTGCTGGGAATACTCATATTTATATTCAGAGGCGGTAAACCTGTCCATATCCAGCACTGATCTCAGCTGAGAAGTGGATACATTTGTATTCAGTCTACGTAGACAATGCTTTGTGTGAGCTAAATACATCAGCAGCAACTGCACAAATCTCTCTGGTTTGCTACAATGTGTCAGTCTGGAGTCTGGTTAGCTCAAAAACGATTGTCTTAGATACTTTTCTTTATGTTAGCACAAAAAAAAAAAAAGACAAAAACCTGGCTCCCTCCATTGCCCCCTTTTCTTGATACTTTTTTGAAGTCTACCAAGGTGCAAGTGTCTAAAACAGATGATAAATGCGGCGTATGGCTTTTGCGGTAGTATGTTGACGCATTAAGAGCCAGGATTCAGGTGCACTGACCTTAGTAAAACTGTGCAAGGGGTATTATGGCAATTTAAAGCTATCCCCTATCCTTAGGATAGCGGTTGACTCTTAGATCAGTGGTGGTCCTACTGCTGGGATCTCCATGGTCATGAGAATGGGAGTTCTGTGCCTTACATATGCACTGACACTTTGTTCATCTCTATGTGACTTCAAAAGATATCTAAGTACAGGGCTTGGCTATTTACAGCAGGGCCCATACAGATAGATGTATCAGCAGAGCACATGTTCAACTTCCCACTATGGTCATTTTAGAGGACCTGCGGAGTATAGGACTCCTGGTCTTGTGTGCATGGGTGTCAAGAGTAGAAACCCCACCTATTTAATAAGACAGGTGCGCATTGCTATGGCTGAAAATACAAAAGCAAACACAATGCAACAGCACATAACAGCTATACTCACTATATGAATAAATGAGAGGTTCTTAGCAAATACATATTTTGATGAAAAACATTTGTGTCCATCCGCCACGGCAAGGTGACCTCTTTTGGAAACCTATGCTATATGTTACTGTACCTCTTCTAGTGCCAACAGGCCTCCAAAGAATTTAAGGAAGGCAGCCTCCACATATATACTGAGCCCACTCTGTATTTTACCTCTCCTGGTGCCAGCTGGCCTCCAGTGAATACAAGGAGAGCAGGTGACCGTGACAGCTTTAGGCTACATGCACACGTTCAGGATTCATGTGCGGAGCATCCGCACTGAAATCCGCAGGTGTTCGCAGGCAAATCGGTGCGGTCAATCCGCATGAATTGGTGCAGATTTGCATGCGGATTTGTTGCGGTTTCAGTGCGGATTTTCCGCATGAAGATTTTACTAAGTGAATTAAGAAAATCCGGTCAGGAAAAATAAAATAAATTGACATGCTGCGGATTTTAAAATCCGCACCGCAGGTCAAAATCCGCGCGGAAAAAATCTGCATCGTGTGCACTGAGAATTTCAAATTCTCATAGAATAAAATGTACATGACCTACAGTGCGGATTTTCCGCATGCAAATCCGGGCTTAAAATCCGCACGCAATCCTGATCGTGTGCATTTAGCCTTGAAGTAAACTAATTAAAATCAGCCTGTGGTAAATATGGGTTACATAGGAGTGTATAAACAGTCCCATCCACACATGCATACTGCAAAGACAAAAAATAAAGTTAGTTAGCACCTTTAGTAAAATTAAGTGAATGTGCAGGTGCGCTCCACAATATCTGAAAATACAAAATCAAACACAATTCAAGGGCACTCTGCATACACGCGATATATATGAACTAATTCTATACTCACTATAGGTGCAACGTGCCGCAGGGGCATGTGTGAGCGTGTGGGTGGATGGGAATAGCAGTACTCATGATTCTGACCCTCCCCATGCTCATCCAGTCATGTGGTAGTGCGCACCTTTCTTTCTGTTTGGGGAACACTACAGTTCTGTGGTTCTCCTGCCTGAAGTTGAAGTTCCCTTGATATTGACGGTTTAGAGTAGTGTTGAGCATGAATATTTGAAAAACAAATTTTTATCTCGAATATCGCCACTTCGAGAATTCGTGAATATTTAGAATATAGTGCTATATATATTCGTTATATCGAATATTCTTAATTTTTTCCATCTAAACACATGATTCCTCTCTGCTTCTTGCTTGTGGGCCAATGAGTCATTGGCCCACAAGCAACTTAAGCAGGGAGGAATCCTGACTTCAGATGGAAAAAAATTACAAATATTCTAAAAAACTTATATATAGTACTATATTTAATATTCTACAAAAAAATTGTGAAATATCACAAATTCGAATATGACCCCTGCCGCTCATCACTAGTTTAGAGGGGCAATGCATGGTCCTGTGTAGTAGTGCAGGAAACAATAAGGAGGCAGTTGTGCAGCAGAACAGTTTTTTACTGAAGAATTGAAATGCAAACAGATCAGAACAGTTCTTATCGTGCCATGGACTTGCAGTTGATACACAGAATGCACTTTCCACAGATGTTACAGGTTAATAGGCCAAAAGGTGTCTCTTTAAAATTGTGTTTCTCCTTTTTCACACTGCACTTCTCTAGCTGAATTGTACAAAAGCATCCAGACATGGGGAGTAATACATCTTGTAAAGCAAGAAACCAACAGGGCAGACCCTTAATGGAAGGCTAAGCTCTGCACCTTTTTTTGAACAGGTTACAAGTCCACACTTCCACTGTAGGATGTGGGAAATGTACTCATACAGATAGCCAATCTGCGGTGTGTGTCCAGGCACCGGAACAATACTCCTGAAAACACAGCAATGGAGACCTGTGGGGTATAGGACTCCTCTTGGGACAGCAATTCTCCAATGACCTTGATTCCAGTTACTCTCTTCATCTGACCTGCTTCTCCAGTAGATAAATGTCTTCTCTTGGCCTTGCCCTGGCAGGTACCTAGGTCCAGGGCCGGCCGATCTGTCAGCTCTCACATTTGCATCTGTTCACACTTCTATCTCACACTAGACTGACTGATTAGGCTGTCTCACTAGAATGTTCTCTCCCCTCTTCTCCATAAAGAGAGGGTAACAACAGCTCCATCTAGTGATGGCTGAGAATATGGCCTACTAATTCCATATGCCTTCCTATACAGTAAAGGCATATTTTATAAAGAAATCCATTATTTTGCACTTTGCAACTCTGTAGCAAGATGCTACATATGAATAAACGTGAGATACTTTGTGACCATCCACCGTGGCAAGGTGACCTCTTTTAGACAGGAACCTACACTAAATGCTACTTCTACTCACCGATCTAATAGTAATTCCCTTTCCAGTAAATAGGGGGTACCTTGACATTTCCGGAATGTCCCTTTAAACCCTCACACACGCTCTCTCTCTGACTTTTTAATCCATAATATAACACATGTACAGTGGGGCAAAAAAGTATTTAGTCAGCCACCAATTGTGCAAGTTCTCCCATTTAAAAAGATGAGAGAGGCCTGTAATTTTCATTATAGGTATTCCTCAACTATGAGAGACATAATGAGAAAGAAAATCTAGAAATGTTTAAAGAATTTATTAGCAAATTATGGTGGAAAATAAACATTTGGTCAATAACAAAAGTTCATCTCAATACTTATACAATACGTATATAGCCTTTGTTGGCAATGACAGAGGTCAAACATTTTCTGTAAGTCTTCACAAGGTTTTCACACACTGTTGCTGGTATTTTGGCCCATTCCTCCATGCAGATCTCCTCTAGAGCAGTGATGTTTTGGGGCTGTCGCTGTGCAACATGGACTTTCAACTCCCTCCAAAGGTTTTCTATGGGGTGGAGATCTGGAGACTGGCTAGGCCACTCCACGACCTTGAATGCTTCTTACGAAGCTACTCCTTCGTTGTCTGGGCGGTGTGTTTGGGATCATTGTCATGCTGAAAGACCCAGCCACGTTTCATCTTCAATGGCCTTGCTGATGGAAGGAGGTTTTCACTCAAAATCTCACGATACATGGCTTCATTCATTCTTTCCTTAACACGGATCAGTCGTCCTGGTCCCTTTGCAGAAAAACAGCCCCAAAGCATGATGTTTACAGCCCCATGCTTCACAGTAGGTATGGTGTTCTTTGGATGCAACTCAGCATTCTTTCTCCTCCAAACACGACGAGTTGAGTTTTTACCAAAAAGTTCTACTTTGGTTTCATCTGACCATATGACATTCTCCCAATCCTCTTCTGGATCATCCAAATGCTCTCTAGCAAACTTAAGACGTGCCCAGACAGGTACTGGCTTAAGCAGGGGGACGCGTCTGGCACTGCAGGATTTGAGTCCCTGGCAACATAGTGTGTTACTTATGGTAGCCTTTGTTACTTTGGTCCCAGCTCTCTGCAGGTCATTTACTAGGTTCCCCTGTGTGGTTCTAGGATATTTGCTTACCGTTCTTGTGATAATTTTGACCCCACGGGGTGAGATCTTGCGTGGAGCCCCAGATCAAGGGAGATTATCAATGGTCTTGTATGTCTTTCATTTTCTAATAATTGCTCCCACTGTTGATGCATTCACACCAAGCTGCTTGCCTATTGCAGATTCAGTCTTCCCAGCCTGGTGCAGGTCTACAATTTTGTTTCTGGTGTTCTTCGACAGCTCGAGTTTGGAGTGTGACTGTCTGAGGTTGTGGACAGGTGTCTTTTATACTGATAACAAGTTCAAACAGGTGCCATTAATACAGGTAACGAGTGGAGGACAGAGGAGCATCTTAAAGGGGTTGTCCGGGTTCAGAGCTGAACCCGGACATACCGTTATTTTCACCCCGGCAGCCCTCCTGAGCCTGGCATCGGAGCATCTCATGCTCCGATGCGCTCCAGTGCCCTGCGCTAGATCGCGCAGGGCACAGGCTCTTGTGTTTACAATAACACACTGCCGGGCGGTAACTTCCGCCCAGCAGTGTGTTCGGTGACGTCACCGGCTCTGAGAGGCGGGCTTTAGCTCTGCCCTAGCCGTTTTACTGGCTAGGGCAGAGCCAAATCCCGCCCATCATTGCCGGTGACGTCACCGGGGTTCCTGTCAGCCCCATAGAGAGCCCCGGTACGTCACCGGAACTCAGAAAAATGCCTTTGCCCTGCGCGATTTAGCGCAGGGCAAAGGAGAGCATCGGAGCATGAACTGCTCCGATGCTCATGTCAGGGGGGCTGCTGGGGTGAAAATGGAGGGCTGTCCAGGTTCAGCTCTGAACCTGGACAACCCCTTTAAAGAAGGAGTTACAGTTCTGTGAGAACCAGAAATCTTGCTTGTTTGTAGGTGACCAAATACTTATTTTACCAAGGAATTTACCAATGAATTCATTAGAAATCCTACAATGTGATTTCCTGTATTCTTTCCCCCCATTCTGTCTCTCATAGTTGAAGTGTACCTATGATGAAAATTACAGGCTTCTCTCCTCTTTTTAAGTGGGAGAGCTTGCACAATTGGTGGCTGACTAAATACTTTTTTGCCCCACTGTTGAGAGAGTATACGCTTATTTGGTAGTTCTTTTATCTGTAATACTTTAATTAGCAATTGTCTAACCCAAGAACAACAGCATGGACATCAAATGGAAACAGAAAGACCCTGAAAGTTGCAGATCCAAAGTGAGGATAAAAAGTGACGTTTATTATTGCAATTCTTTTTTAAATGGATGAGAATAATTTTTTTTCTTCGACCTTCAAGCCAGATTTGAATGTCCTAACTGCTTCCATCTGTGGAGTGTAATGAACGTCCTCTACAGAGTGAGCAGCTGGACGTTACTTCGATGCAGCATTTACACAAAACAAGTCACACTCCCTCAAAAAAAGAGACCATAAGAAGTGGCCGTCAAGTTCCTATCCGGAGCGGAGCAACATTGTTTCCTGGAGACTAAATTCAACTTTCTAATGAAGGGCTCATGTATACAGCTGTGCAGCCATATAGCACTATGGTACAGCAGTATTATGTTGATACTCTCTCCTAAAAGCAATGACAGGGGTTTCAGCAGCTGGACCAATAGCTTCCTTATGAGGACTACAATATTTTTTAGTTTTTTTCGTTCTTGCCTCGACACATTTGCACACTTATACGAGAAACCTTTTTTGGCAGGATGTTATAGTTTGTTTAGGTGCTATTGTGAGGCATATGAAAGTTTATTTTTAAAGAGAACCTGTCTGCTCTCCTATAATATTTTACAAAATTCTGTATTAAATAAAATTCTGGATGATCTTTTCTAATTCCTTTGGTATTCCTTCTGGAAATAAAAAATAATAATAATTGACAACCGGGTGTTAGTATTTCCTCTGTTGGTAGGATATGTCCATACATATCCTGACAAATGTAAGCACTGATTGAATTGTGTGAAACTATGTAGGGACAATCGCTAATAATAAGAGGAATGGGATAGACACACAGCATCAAATTCCAAGAAAAGATTCTCCATTATTAGTATTTTTTGGGAGCTGGCATTTCCATTAAGTCTATATGAATTTATATGATAGGAAATGAAAAAAAAAAAAAATCCTCCAATTTTTTTTTTTACTCTACTCACTGATAGCTATCAAAAATATGTTTAATTTATTTTTTCAGATTCTTACAGTTAGGAAGCAGGATTTTTAGATGTTATTTAATGTCATGAAAAAATATTCTTAATTACATTTTTTTTTATAAAAATGTCTTTCAGTTTAGGTTCAGATCACCATTTAGCTTTCCATTCTTCTCCGTTAGGAGAAGAGAAAAACAAAACAGGATTCTGTAAAAAAAAAAAAAAATGATCCTGTTGCAACAGTTGTCATCCATTTGGGTTATTTCCGTCTGAGATCCATTTTTTTAGACGGAAAAAAGTCCTGCATGCAGTACTTTTTTTTTCCATGTTCCAAAAAACAGATCTGAGACGGAAATAGGCCAAACGGATGACAACTGATGCAACAGGATCTGTTTTTTACAGGATCCTGCAAAAAACAAATCCTATGCAATCCTATGCATAAGGGTGCATGCACACAAAAGTATTTTATTTCCGAGTCCGTTTCGTTTTGTTTGAGGACTGTATTCAGAACTATTCATTTCAATAGGTCCGCAAAAAAAAGGAAGTTACTCCGTGTTCATTATGTTTCTGTATGTATGTTCTACAAAAAAATAGAACATGTCCTATTTTTGTCCGCATTATGGACAAGGATAGTACTGTTCTATTAGGGGCCAGCTGTTCCGTACCACAAAATACGAAATGCACACGGACATCATCCGTATTTTTTGAGGATCCGTTTTTTGTGGACCGCAAAATACATACAGTTGTGTGCATGAGCCCTAACTGATGCAACAGGATCCGTTTTTTTTACAGGATCCTGTTTTTTTTCTTTTCTTCTTCTGACAGATCAGAAGAACCGAAAGCTAAACAGTGATGTGAACGCAGCCTTAATTTATTAGGACATGCACCATTATTATTATTACTATTGTTGTTATTAAGGGGGATGTCCCACGAAAAATATTCTGCAGTTTTCAAACCAGCACCTGGATCTGAATAGTTTTGCAATTGCACGTAATAAAAAATGTATTAGAGCCAGAGAGTTATTCAATAAAACGTATCTGTATAGCGCCACCTGTTGTTTGCGTTTTTTATTTTTCATTTTGATGTCTACGTCATTGGGGCCTTTTCCTGGGGAAATAACAGGCTCATGTATGAATATTTATTAAAGAGGACGATAAAATAGTTCATAATATCCAATCATGTCCCTGCTTTTGGTATTTTATTGGCATTGATGGTCAACACGCCCTCTTGCACCATAGCGTGACCCATCATGTTTTCCAAAGGTGAGTGCTCTGAAAGCCCTCCAATGCATCCGACCATGGAGAAAATTAACTTCTATGCTCCTACCAAACACATGACCTCATTTGCTTTCCTTTGCCATTTCCAGTATCAATAGTTTCTAAAAACATTATTTTTTCTGAACCCATGAGGTAAACCAGAGACTTTTGAGCGTTCTATTGAACTTTCACCTAGACATGTAAGCGTCCTGCACGTGCCTTACAGAAGAAGCAGTTGTGTATATAGCTGACACACATAGCTACCAGTAATGTTGAAATATCTTAGCAATATTATATGAGAATCATATGAACTTACTCAAGCCAAGCCAAATTTGCTTCAATTATTTTCTACTGTACGCTACTGGACTAAGACAGAATTGAGAAGCTCCAGTCATTATATGTATAAATAGCTCCTGCTTTATAGTGAAGCTCAACTTAAAGGTGTTGTCTAGCTGAGGAACCAATAACCCCTGTGGCCCTATTGTTTGTCCCATAAAAAACAAACAAAAAAACACACTCATCTCACCAACATCACGGGCCTCTTCGAGTCTCTGCAGGACCAAGAAGTGGCTTGGTCCTTTGACCGCTTTTACCAATCACAGGCCTCAGGGGTCACATCTGCTTGAATGACATGTTACAGCTGGCTTGCATGTGGAGCTTGGTTGAGATTTTTCTGTTGGTTGATGGTGGAATCACATAGTCCAGCTATTTTATGATGTATTCTCCGTCTGTTACGTGGCGTTGAATGGAGGTGCATCTCGAATGGAAGGGCTAGTTAGAAACAACTGGATGACATCTGCTTTAAGCAACGCTAAAGCTTCAACAGATGAACCATAACACAAGGAAACATGTCCTTTGTGGCTTCATTGTCCTTTTTGGCTTCATGCAATTTCAATATGTTGAGTTCAAGTTCAAGTCACAGCAAAGTCTATGATGGTTCCATTAATAGTTTACTTTACTGACTTGACATTATGCATTTTATTTGGGCAGTAAATTTTTAGATTCTACATATGTTTGTCATTTGATCCCTGTTCTCTACAAATTGTTGCAGTTTGATGGGATTTTGATGGAGTTTTGTTGATGGACCACACAGGAAACAAGAGCCTCGGTTGTAAACGTAGAACACGAGGAGCCATCCAAACATCCACATAATTGCAGAATAACAAGTGCAGAAGATGAGGCTGCTAGTCGAGGAGAAGAAGGTAAGTTATGTCTGACAGGTGTCTATTGGTTTGTTTAAAAGGAATATTGGAAACAGATGTTCAGTATAAACTGTGGTGGCTACAAAAACAGATTACAATGACATTAAGGTTTGTTGTTCTAGCAGAGAATGAGAAAGGCCTAGAAGCATTGTAAACCATGTGTCTTCTTCAGGCCAAATCTCATTGCTCCATCATTAGGAGTACATGTGGTTTATAGGACACAAGAACCCAAAATTATTTTTAAAGCTAAAGTGACCCTCCAAAGAAAGGCCATTTTTTGAGCCCAGACCCCACTATTCTCTACAACAAAAACATCTTCAGTTTGTAATAGCATTGTATGCCTTCATTTCCATGATCATTTGCAATCACAACTTTCAGACCCATACTGATCTTGAAAAATCTTTCTGGGACATTTCAGAACAGGTGGGTCTCTTTAACTGAACAAAAAGGGTCTTCCCATCCATTATATTTACGTATTGAATAGGCCAAGACTAGGAGTAGATTGGCTTCATTTCTAGTAGGGTACATGTGCACTGCCCATTCTAGTGCATGACATAAACAGAAGAACTTCATGGACTTTGCTGTATCTCCTACTACAGTATAATGGGTGATCAATTGAATCTTGATGAAAACTTATTTGCTGAAACTGGGGGACCAGACAAGGAACATTTATCCCTCTTTTCTGGATTGGTAGATTAAGGTGT